>NW_027189451.1:102500-189615 GCF_040958095.1 Procambarus clarkii
CGAAAACACAATACCAATTTGTTTAGATGTTTTTCTTAATATAAAGATCAACAGTAAGGAAACTTATTCATTATGGCCAAATTAACAAAAAAAAACGATAATTTTCATTGAGGACCATATATTAGAGCATACTTAGTCACTTATATATTTAAAGTATTGTGTATTTTGAACCATTGGGGTTGTAAACAAACAGAACGGCCTACCCGAAAAGTCGTAACATAAAATGTTGCATATGTTTGCTAATTTATTATTTGATAAATGATTATTATTAATTTACGACAACTATAGAGGTTTCCCATTAGTTAAATTACTGTAGTCTGACTAAATGCTACTACAAAACATATATAAATCCTGGGAAAGTCACAATGACCAGCGACATTAAAGCATAGAGGGTTAAATAGTAACAGGCAACTGTCGGCGAACGAAAAATTCATTTCCAAATTTATTAGATGTTTTCCTAAATATAAAGATCGATAGGCTTGAATTTTCTGGATTATGGCCTAATTAAGGCAAAAATATATATATTTTTACTTGATGAACAAATATCAGAGCATAGTCAGTAAGTTATAGAATAATAAGAGTGTGGTATTTCATTGTATAACAAGAGATAGTCCATGGAAGCGAAAATAGACGTAGTTTTACACAAAATAACGTCCAAAAACAGCCGTAGAGTCAAACGGCAAATGTTGACGTTCTTTTTAAGAGGACAGGTTGAAATATGACCCATCGCCGATTTCAGTAATTGGCATATTTTCGGTATGAAACGTCGTAATTTGAAACTGAAAATAAGTGCAGAGATTCAGAATTCGGCTCAAAAATCACGCTCAGGAGTAAAATTTCCGACATTTCAGACATTTTGAAAACTGCAGGGGGGTTTGGGCAAAATATGACCCATCGCTATTTTCAGAAATTGGCATTTTTTCGTTATGAAACGTCGTAATTTGAAACTGAAAATACTTGCAGAGAGTCAGAATTCGGCTGAAAAATCACGCTCAGGAGTCAAATTTTCGAACTTTCAGACATTTTGAAAACTGCAGGGGGGGATTTGGGCAAAATTTGACCCATCGCCGTTTTCAGTAATTGGCATATTTTCGGTATAAAAAGTCGTAATTTGAAACTGAAAATAGGTGCAGAGAGTCAGAATTCGGCTCAAAAATCACGCTCAGGAGTCAAATTTCCGACATTTTCAAAACTGCAAGGGGGTTTGGGCAAAATATGACACATCGCCGTTTTCAGTAATTGGCATTTTTTCGGTTTAAAAAGTCGTAATTTGAAACTGAAAATAGGTGCAGAGAGTCAGAATTCGGCTCAAAAATCACGCTCAGGAGTCAAATTTCCGACATTTCAGACATTTTGAAAACTGCAGGGGGGTTTGGGCAAAATATGACCCTTTGCCGTTTTCAGTAATTGGCATATTTTCGGTGTAAAAAGTCGTAATTTGAAACTGAAAATAGGTGCAAAGAGTCAGAATTCGGCTCAAAAATCACGCTCAGGAGTCAAATTTCAGACATTTCAGACATTTTGAAAACTGCAGGGGGGTTTGGGCAAAATATGACCCTTCGCCGTTTCCAGTAATTGGCATATATTAATTTGAAACTGAAAATAAGTGCAGAGAGTCAGAATTCGGCTCAAAAATCACGCTCAGGAGTCAAATTTCCGACATTTCAGACATTTTTAAAACTGCAGGGGGGTTTGGGCAAAATATGACCCATCGCCGTTTTCAGTAATTGGCATATTTTCGGTATAAAAATTCGTAATTTGAAACTGATAATAGGTGCAGAGAGTCAGAATTCGGCTCAAAAATCACGCTCAGGAGTCTAATTTCCGAAATTTCAGACATTTTGAAAACTGCAGGGGGGTTTGGGCAAAATATGACCCATCGCCGTTTTCAGTAATTGGCATATTTTCGGTATAAAAAGTCGTAATTTGAAACTGAAAATAGGTGAAGAGAGTCAGAATTCGGCTCAAAAATCACGCTCAGGAGTCAAAATTTCGAAATTTCAGACATTTTGAAAACTGCAGGGGGGTTTGGGCAAAATATGACCCATCGCCGATTTCAGTAATTGGCATATTTTCGGTATGAAACGTCGTAATTTGAAACTGAAAATAAGTGCAGAGATTCAGAATTCGGCTCAAAAATCACGCTCAGGAGTCAAATTTCCGACATTTCAGACATTTTGAAAACTGCAGGGGGGTTTGGGCAAAACATGACCCATTTCTGTTTTCAGTAATTGGCATATTTTCGTTATGAAACGTCGTAATTTGAAACTGAAAATACTTGCAGAGAGTCAGAATTCGGATAAAAAGCACGCTCAGGAGTCAAATTTCCGACATTTGAAACTGAAAATAGGTGCAGAGAGTCAGAATTCGGATAAATAATCACGCTCAGGAGTCAAATTTCCGACATTTCAGACATTTTGAAAACTGCAGGGGGGTTTGGGCAAAATATGACCCATCGCCGTTTTCAGTAATTGGCATATTTTCGGTATAAAAAGTCGTAATTTGAAACTGAAAATAGGCGCAGAGAGTCAGAACTCGGGCAAAAAAATCACGCTCAGGAGTCAAATTTCCGACATTTCAGACATTTTGAAAACTGCAGGGGGGTTTGGGCAAAATATGACCCATCGCCGTTTTCAGTAATTGGCATAATTTCGGTATAAAAATTCGTAATTTGAAACTGAAAATAGGTGCAGAGAGTCAGAATTCGGCTCAAAAATCACGCTCAGGAGTCAAATTTCCGACATTTCTGACATTTTAAAAACTGCAGGGGGGTTTGGGTCAAAATATGACCCATCGCCGTTTTCAGTAATAGGCATATTTTCGGTATAAAAAGTCGTAATTTGAAACTGAAAATAGGTGCAGAGAGTCAGAATTCGGCTCAAAAATCACGCTCAGGAGTCAAATTTAAAACATTTCAGACATTTTGAAAACTGCAGGGGGTTTGGGCAAAATATGACCATTCGCCGTTTTCAGTTATTGGCATATTTTCGGTGTAAAAAGTCGTAATTTGAAATTGAAAATAAGTGCAGAGAGTCAGAATTTGGCTCAAAAATCACGCTCAGGAGTCAAATTTCCGACATTTCAGACATTTTGAAAACTGCAGGGGGGTTTGGGCAAAATATGACCCATCGCCGTTTTCAGTAATTGGCATATTTTCGGTATAAAAAGTCGTAATTTGAGACTGAAAATAGGTGCAGTGAGTCAGATTTCGGATAAAAAATTACGCTCAAGAATCAAATTTCCGACATTTCAGACATTTTGAAAACTGCAGGGGGGTTTGGGCAAAATATGACCCATCGCCGTTTACAGAAATTGGCATATTTTCGGTATAAAAAGTCGTAATTTGAAACTGAAAATAGGTGCAGAGAGTCAGAATTCGCCTCAAAATTCACGCTCAGGAGTCAAATTTCCGACATTTCTGACATTTTAAAAACTGCAGGGGGGTTTGGGCAAAATATGACCCATCGCCGATTTCAGTAATTGGCATATTTTCGGTATAAAAAGTCGTAATTAGAAACTGAAAATAGGCGAAGAGAGACAGAATTCGGGCAAAAGAATCACGCTCAGGAGTCAAATTTCCGACATTTCAGACATTTTGAAAACTGCAGGAGGGGGTTTGGTCAAAATATGACCCATCGCCGTTTTCAGTAATTGGCATATTTTCGGTATAAAAATGCGTAATTTGCAACTGAAAATAGGTGCAGAGAGTCAGAATTCATCTCAAAAGTCACGCCCAGGAGTCAAATTTCCGACATTTCAGACATTTTGAAAACTGCAGGGGGGTTTGGCAAAATATGACCCATCGCTGTTTTCAGTAATAGGCATATTTTCGGTATAAAAAGTCGTAATTTGAAACTGAAAATAGGTGCAGAGAGTCAGAATTTGGCTCAAAAATCACGCTCAGGAGTCAGTTTTCCGACATTTCAGACATTTTGAAAACTGCACGGGCGTTTGGGCAAAATATGACCATTCGCCGTTTTCAGTTATTGGCATATTTTCAGTGTAAAAAGTCGTAATTTGAAACTGAAAATAAGTGCTAAGAGTCAGAATTTGGCTCAAAAATCACGCTCAGGAGTCAAATTTCCGACATTTCAGACATTTTGAAAACTGCAGGGGGGTTTGGGCAAAATATGACCCATCGCCGTTTTCAGTAATTGGCATATTTTCGGTATAAAAAGTCGTAATTTGAAACTGAAAATAGAGGCAGAGAGTCAGAATTCGGATAAAAAATCACGCTCAGGAGTCAAATTTCCGACATTTCTGACATTTTAAAAACTGCAGGGGGGTTTGGGCAAAATATGACCCATCGCCGATTTCAGTAATTGGCATATTTTCGTTATGAAACGTCGTAATTTGAAACTGAAAATACTCGCAGAGAGTCAGAATTCGGATAAAAAATCACGCTCAGGAGTCAAATTTCCGACATTTGAAACTGAAAATAGGTGCAGAGAGTCAGAATTCGGATAAATATTCACGCTCAGGAGTCAAATTTCCGACATTCCAGACATTTTGAAAACTGCAGGGGGGTTTGGGCAAAATATGACCCATCGTCGTTTTCAGTAATTGGCATATTTTCGGTATAAAAATTCGTAATTTGAAACTGATAATAGGTGCAGAGAGTCAGAATTCGGCTCAAAAATCACGCTCAGGAGTCAAAATTTCGAAATTTCAGACATTTTGAAAACTGCAGGGGGGTTTGGGCAAAATATGACCCATCGCCGATTTCAGTAATTGGCATATTTTCGGTATGAAACGTCGTAATTTGAAACTGAAAATAAGTGCAGAGATTCAGAATTCGGCTCAAAAATCACGCTCAGGAGTCAAATTTCCGACATTTCAGACATTTTGAAAACTGCAGGGGGGTTTGGGCAAAACATGACCCATCTCTGTTTTCAGTAATTGGCATATTTTCGTTATGAAACGTCGTAATTTGAAACTGAAAATACTTGCAGAGAGTCAGAATTCGGATAAAAAGCACGCTCAGGAGTCAAATTTCCGACATTTGAAACTGAAAATAGGTGCAGAGAGTCAGAATTCGGATAAATAATCACGCTCAGGAGTCAAATTTCCGACATTTCAGACATTTTGAAAACTGCAGGGGGGTTTGGGCAAAATATGACCCATCGCCGTTTTCAGTAATTGGCATATTTTCGGTATAAAAAGTCGTAATTTGAAACTGAAAATAGGCGCAGAGAGTCAGAACTCGGGCAAAAAAATCACGCTCAGGAGTCAAATTTCCGACATTTCAGACATTTTGAAAACTGCAGGGGGGTTTGGGCAAAATATGACCCATCGCCGTTTTCAGTAATTGGCATAATTTCGGTATAAAAATTCGTAATTTGAAACTGAAAATAGGTGCAGAGAGTCAGAATTCGGCTCAAAAATCACGCTCAGGAGTCAAATTTCCGACATTTCTGACATTTTAAAAACTGCAGGGGGGTTTGGGTCAAAATATGACCCATCGCCGTTTTCAGTAATAGGCATATTTTCGGTATAAAAAGTCGTAATTTGAAACTGAAAATAGGTGCAGAGAGTCAGAATTCGGCTCAAAAATCACGCTCAGGAGTCAGTTTTCCGACATTTCAGACATTTTGAAAACTGCACGGGCGTTTGGGCAAAATATGACCATTCGCCGTTTTCAGTTATTGGCATATTTTCAGTGTAAAAAGTCGTAATTTGAAACTGAAAATAAGTGCTAAGAGTCAGAATTTGGCTCAAAAATCACGCTCAGGAGTCAAATTTCCGACATTTCAGACATTTTGAAAACTGCAGGGGGGTTTGGGCAAAATATGACCCATCGCCGTTTTCAGTAATTGGCATATTTTCGGTATAAAAAGTCGTAATTTGAAACTGAAAATAGAGGCAGAGAGTCAGAATTCGGATAAAAAATCACGCTCAGGAGTCAAATTTCCGACATTTCTGACATTTTAAAAACTGCAGGGGGGTTTGGGCAAAATATGACCCATCGCCGATTTCAGTAATTGGCATATTTTCGTTATGAAACGTCGTAATTTGAAACTGAAAATACTCGCAGAGAGTCAGAATTCGGATAAAAAATCACGCTCAGGAGTCAAATTTCCGACATTTGAAACTGAAAATAGGTGCAGAGAGTCAGAATTCGGATAAATATTCACGCTCAGGAGTCAAATTTCCGACATTCCAGACATTTTGAAAACTGCAGGGGGGTTTGGGCAAAATATGACCCATCGTCGTTTTCAGTAATTGGCATATTTTCGGTATAAAAATTCGTAATTTGAAACTGATAATAGGTGCAGAGAGTCAGAATTCGGCTCAAAAATCACGCTCAGGAGTCAAAATTTCGAAATTTCAGACATTTTGAAAACTGCAGGGGGGTTTGGGCAAAATATGACCCATCGCCGATTTCAGTAATTGGCATATTTTCGGTATGAAACGTCGTAATTTGAAACTGAAAATAAGTGCAGAGATTCAGAATTCGGCTCAAAAATCACGCTCAGGAGTCAAATTTCCGACATTTCAGACATTTTGAAAACTGCAGGGGGGTTTGGGCAAAACATGACCCATCTCTGTTTTCAGTAATTGGCATATTTTCGTTATGAAACGTCGTAATTTGAAACTGAAAATACTTGCAGAGAGTCAGAATTCGGATAAAAAGCACGCTCAGGAGTCAAATTTCCGACATTTGAAACTGAAAATAGGTGCAGAGAGTCAGAATTCGGATAAATAATCACGCTCAGGAGTCAAATTTCCGACATTTCAGACATTTTGAAAACTGCAGGGGGGTTTGGGCAAAATATGACCCATCGCCGTTTTCAGTAATTGGCATATTTTCGGTATAAAAAGTCGTAATTTGAAACTGAAAATAGGCGCAGAGAGTCAGAACTCGGGCAAAAAAATCACGCTCAGGAGTCAAATTTCCGACATTTCAGACATTTTGAAAACTGCAGGGGGGTTTGGGCAAAATATGACCCATCGCCGTTTTCAGTAATTGGCATAATTTCGGTATAAAAATTCGTAATTTGAAACTGAAAATAGGTGCAGAGAGTCAGAATTCGGCTCAAAAATCACGCTCAGGAGTCAAATTTCCGACATTTCTGACATTTTAAAAACTGCAGGGGGGTTTGGGTCAAAATATGACCCATCGCCGTTTTCAGTAATAGGCATATTTTCGGTATAAAAAGTCGTAATTTGAAACTGAAAATAGGTGCAGAGAGTCAGAATTCGGCTCAAAAATCACGCTCAGGAGTCAAATTTAAAACATTTCAGACATTTTGAAAACTGCAGGGGGTTTGGGCAAAATATGACCATTCGCCGTTTTCAGTTGTTGGCATATTTTCGGTGTAAAAAGTCGTAATTTGAAATTGAAAATAAGTGCAGAGAGTCAGAATTTGGCTCAAAAATCACGCTCAGGAGTCAAATTTCCGACATTTCAGACATTTTGAAAACTGCAGGGGGGGTTTGGGCAAAATATGACCCATCGCCGTTTTCATTAATTGGCATATTTTCGGTATAAAAAGTCGTAATTTGAGACTGAAAATAGGTGCAGAGAGTCAGATTTCGGAAAAAAAATCACGCTCAAGAATCAAATTTCCGACATTTCAGACATTTTGAAAACTGCAGGGGGGTTTGGGCAAAATATGACCCATCGCCGTTTACAGAAATTGGCATATTTTCGGTATAAAAAGTCGTAATTTGAAACTGAAAATAGGTGCAGAGAGTCAGAATTCGCCTCAAAATTCACGCTCAGGAGTCAAATTTCCGACATTTCTGACATTTTAAAAACTGCAGGGGGGTTTGGGCAAAATATGACCCATCGCCGATTTCAGTAATTGGCATATTTTCGGTATAAAAAGTCGTAATTAGAAACTGAAAATAGGCGCAGAGAGACAGAATTCGGGCAAAAGAATCACGCTCAGGAGTCAAATTTCCGACATTTCAGACATTTTGAAAACTGCAGGAGGGGGTTTGGTCAAAATATGACCCATCGCCGTTTTCAGTAATTGGCATATTTTCGGTATAAAAATGCGTAATTTGAAACTGAAAATAGGTGCAGAGAGTCAGAATTCATCTCCAAAGTCACGCCCAGGAGTCAAATTTCCGACATTTCAGACATTTTGAAAACTGCAGGGGGGTTTGGCAAAATATGACCCATCGCTGTTTTCAGTAATAGGCATATTTTCGGTATAAAAAGTCGTAATTTGAAACTGAAAATAGGTGCAGAGAGTCAGAATTTGGCTCAAAAATCACGCTCAGGAGTCAAATTTCCGACATTTCAGACATTTTGAAAACTGCAGGGGGGTTTGGGCAAAACATGACCCATCTCTGTTTTCAGTAATTGGCATATTTTCGTTATGAAACGTCGTAATTTGAAACTGAAAATACTTGCAGAGAGTCAGAATTCGGATAAAAAGCACGCTCAGGAGTCAAATTTCCGACATTTGAAACTGAAAATAGGTGCAGAGAGTCTGAATTCGGATAAATAATCACGCTCAGGAGTCAAATTTCCGACATTTCAGACATTTTGAAAACTGCAGGGGAGTTTGGGCAAAATATGACCCATCGCCGTTTTCAGTAATTGGCATATTTTCGGTATAAAAAGTCGTAATTTGAAACTGAAAATAGGCGCAGAGAGTCAGAACTCGGGCAAAAAAATCACGCTCAGGAGTCAAATTTCCGACATTTCAGACATTTTGAAAACTGCAGGGGGGTTTGGGCAAAATATGACCCATCGCCGTTTTCAGTAATTGGCATAATTTCGGTATAAAAATTCGTAATTTGAAACTGAAAATAGGTGCAGAGAGTCAGAATTCGGCTCAAAAATCACGCTCAGGAGTCAAATTTCCGACATTTCTGACATTTTAAAAACTGCAGGGGGGTTTGGGTCAAAATATGACCCATCGCCGTTTTCAGTAATAGGCATATTTTCGGTATAAAAAGTCGTAATTTGAAACTGAAAATAGGTGCAGAGAGTCAGAATTCGGCTCAAAAATCACGCTCAGGAGTCAAATTTAAAACATTTCAGACATTTTGAAAACTGCAGGGGGTTTGGGCAAAATATGACCATTCGCCGTTTTCAGTTGTTGGCATATTTTCGGTGTAAAAAGTCGTAATTTGAAATTGAAAATAAGTGCAGAGAGTCAGAATTTGGCTCAAAAATCACGCTCAGGAGTCAAATTTCCGACATTTCAGACATTTTGAAAACTGCAGGGGGGGTTTGGGCAAAATATGACCCATCGCCGTTTTCATTAATTGGCATATTTTCGGTATAAAAAGTCGTAATTTGAGACTGAAAATAGGTGCAGAGAGTCAGATTTCGGAAAAAAAATCACGCTCAAGAATCAAATTTCCGACATTTCAGACATTTTGAAAACTGCAGGGGGGTTTGGGCAAAATATGACCCATCGCCGTTTACAGAAATTGGCATATTTTCGGTATAAAAAGTCGTAATTTGAAACTGAAAATAGGTGCAGAGAGTCAGAATTCGCCTCAAAATTCACGCTCAGGAGTCAAATTTCCGACATTTCTGACATTTTAAAAACTGCAGGGGGGTTTGGGCAAAATATGACCCATCGCCGATTTCAGTAATTGGCATATTTTCGGTATAAAAAGTCGTAATTAGAAACTGAAAATAGGCGCAGAGAGACAGAATTCGGGCAAAAGAATCACGCTCAGGAGTCAAATTTCCGACATTTCAGACATTTTGAAAACTGCAGGAGGGGGTTTGGTCAAAATATGACCCATCGCCGTTTTCAGTAATTGGCATATTTTCGGTATAAAAATGCGTAATTTGAAACTGAAAATAGGTGCAGAGAGTCAGAATTCATCTCCAAAGTCACGCCCAGGAGTCAAATTTCCGACATTTCAGACATTTTGAAAACTGCAGGGGGGTTTGGCAAAATATGACCCATCGCTGTTTTCAGTAATAGGCATATTTTCGGTATAAAAAGTCGTAATTTGAAACTGAAAATAGGTGCAGAGAGTCAGAATTTGGCTCAAAAATCACGCTCAGGAGTCAAATTTCCGACATTTCAGACATTTTGAAAACTGCAGGGGGGTTTGGGCAAAACATGACCCATCTCTGTTTTCAGTAATTGGCATATTTTCGTTATGAAACGTCGTAATTTGAAACTGAAAATACTTGCAGAGAGTCAGAATTCGGATAAAAAGCACGCTCAGGAGTCAAATTTCCGACATTTGAAACTGAAAATAGGTGCAGAGAGTCTGAATTCGGATAAATAATCACGCTCAGGAGTCAAATTTCCGACATTTCAGACATTTTGAAAACTGCAGGGGGGTTTGGGCAAAATATGACCCATCGCCGTTTTCAGTAATTGGCATATTTTCGGTATAAAAAGTCGTAATTTGAAACTGAAAATAGGCGCAGAGAGTCAGAACTCGGGCAAAAAAATCACGCTCAGGAGTCAAATTTCCGACATTTCAGACATTTTGAAAACTGCAGGGGGGTTTGGGCAAAATATGACCCATCGCCGTTTTCAGTAATTGGCATAATTTCGGTATAAAAATTCGTAATTTGAAACTGAAAATAGGTGCAGAGAGTCAGAATTCGGCTCAAAAATCACGCTCAGGAGTCAAATTTCCGACATTTCTGACATTTTAAAAACTGCAGGGGGGTTTGGGTCAAAATATGACCCATCGCCGTTTTCAGTAATAGGCATATTTTCGGTATAAAAAGTCGTAATTTGAAACTGAAAATAGGTGCAGAGAGTCAGAATTCGGCTCAAAAATCACGCTCTGGAGTCAAATTTAAAACATTTCAGACATTTTGAAAACTGCAGGGGGTTTGGGCAAAATATGACCATTCGCCGTTTTCAGTTGTTGGCATATTTTCGGTGTAAAAAGTCGTAATTTGAAATTGAAAATAAGTGCAGAGAGTCAGAATTTGGCTCAAAAATCACGCTCAGGAGTCAAATTTCCGACATTTCAGACATTTTGAAAACTGCAGGGGGGTTTGGGCAAAATATGACCCATCGCCGTTTTCAGTAATTGGCATATTTTCGGTATAAAAAGTCGTAATTTGAGACTGAAAATAGGTGCAGAGAGTCAGATTTCGGATAAAAAATCACGCTCAAGAATCAAATTTCCGACATTTCAGACATTTTGAAAACTGCAGGGGGGTTTGGGCAAAATATGACCCATCGCCGTTTACAGAAATTGGCATATTTTCGGTATAAAAAGTCGTAATTTGAAACTGAAAATAGGTGCAGAGAGTCAGAATTCGCCTCAAAATTCACGCTCAGGAGTCAAATTTCCGACATTTCTGACATTTTAAAAACTGCAGGGGGGTTTGGGCAAAATATGACCCATCGCCGATTTCAGTAATTGGCATATTTTCGGTATAAAAAGTCGTAATTAGAAACTGAAAATAGGCGCAGAGAGACAGAATTCGGGCAAAAGAATCACTCTCAGGAGTCAAATTTCCGACATTTCAGACATTTTGAAAACTGCAGGAGGGGGTTTGGTCAAAATATGACCCATCGCCGTTTTCAGTAATTGGCATATTTTCGGTATAAAAATGCGTAATTTGAAACTGAAAATAGGTGCAGAGAGTCAGAATTCATCTCAAAAGTCACGCCCAGGAGTCAAATTTCCGACATTTCAGACATTTTGAAAACTGCAGGGGGGTTTGGCAAAATATGACCCATCGCTGTTTTCAGTAATAGGCATATTTTCGGTATAAAAAGTCGTAATTTGAAACTGAAAATAGGTGCAGAGAGTCAGAATTTGGCTCAAAAATCACGCTCAGGAGTCAAATTTCAGACATTTCAGACATTTTGAAAACTGCAGGGGGGTTTGGGCAAAACATGACCCATCTCTGTTTTCAGTAATTGGCATATTTTCGTTATGAAACGTCGTAATTTGAAACTGAAAATACTTGCAGAGAGTCAGAATTCGGATAAAAAGCACGCTCAGGAGTCAAATTTCCGACATTTGAAACTGAAAATAGGTGCAGAGAGTCAGAATTCGGATAAATAATCACGCTCAGGAGTCAAATTTCCGACATTTCAGACATTTTGAAAACTGCAGGGGGGTTTGGGCAAAATATGACCCATCGCCGTTTTCAGTAATTGGCATATTTTCGGTATAAAAAGTCGTAATTTGAAACTGAAAATAGGCGCAGAGAGTCAGAACTCGGGCAAAAAAATCACGCTCAGGAGTCAAATTTAAAACATTTCAGACATTTTGAAAACTGCAGGGGGTTTGGGCAAAATATGACCATTCGCCGTTTTCAGTTGTTGGCATATTTTCGGTGTAAAAAGTCGTAATTTGAAATTGAAAATAAGTGCAGAGAGTCAGAATTTGGCTCAAAAATCACGCTCAGGAGTCAAATTTCCGACATTTCAGACATTTTGAAAACTGCAGGGGGGTTTGGGCAAAATATGACCCATCGCCGTTTTCAGTAATTGGCATATTTTCGGTATAAAAAGTCGTAATTTGAGACTGAAAATAGGTGCAGAGAGTCAGATTTCTGATAAAAAATCACGCTCAAGAATCAAATTTCCGACATTTCAGACATTTTGAAAACTGCAGGGGGGTTTGGGCAAAATATGACCCATCGCCGTTTACAGAAATTGGCATATTTTCGGTATAAAAAGTCGTAATTTGAAACTGAAAATAGGTGCAGAGAGTCAGAATTCGCCTCAAAATTCACGCTCAGGAGTCAAATTTCCGACATTTCTGACATTTTAAAAACTGCAGGGGGGTTTGGGCAAAATATGACCCATCGCCGTTTACAGAAATTGGCATATTTTCGGTATAAAAAGTCGTAATTTGAAACTGAAAATAGGTGCAGAGAGTCAGAATTCGCCTCAAAATTCACGCTCAGGAGTCAAATTTCCGACATTTCTGACATTTTAAAAACTGCAGGGGGGTTTGTGCAAAATATGACCCATCGCCGATTTCAGTAATTGGCATATTTTCGGTATAAAAAGTCGTAATTAGAAACTGAAAATAGGCGCAGAGAGACAGAATTCGGGCAAAAGAATCACTCTCAGGAGTCAAATTTCCGACATTTCAGACATTTTGAAAACTGCAGGAGGGGGTTTGGTCAAAATATGACCCATCGCCGTTTTCAGTAATTGGCATATTTTCGGTATAAAAATGCGTAATTTGAAACTGAAAATAGGTGCAGAGAGTCAGAATTCATCTCAAAAGTCACGCCCAGGAGTCAAATTTCCGACATTTCAGACATTTTGAAAACTGCAGGAGGGGGTTTGGTCAAAATATGACCCATCGCCGTTTTCAGTAATTGGCATATTTTCGGTATAAAAATGCGTAATTTGAAACTGAAAATAGGTGCAGAGAGTCAGAATTCATCTCAAAAGTCACGCTCAGGAGTCAAATTTCCGACATTTCAGACATTTTGAAAACTGCAGGGGGGTTTGGGCAAAATATGACCCATCGCCGTTTTCAGTAATTGGCATATTTTCGGTATAAAAAGTCGTAATTTGAGACTGAAAATAGGTGCAGAGAGTCAGATTTCGGATAAAAAATCACGCTCAAGAATCAAATTTCCGACATTTCAGACATTTTGAAAACTGCAGGGGGGTTTGGACAAAATATGACCCATCGCCGTTTACAGAAATTGGCATATTTTCGGTATAAAAAGTCGTAATTTGAAACTGAAAATAGGTGCAGAGAGTCAGAATTCGCCTCAAAATTCACGCTCAGGAGTCAAATTTCCGACATTTCTGACATTTTAAAAACTGCAGGGGGGTTTGGGCAAAATATGACCCATCGCCGATTTCAGTAATTGGCATATTTTCGGTATAAAAAGTCGTAATTAGAAACTGAAAATAGGCGCAGAGAGACAGAATTCGGGCAAAAGAATCACGCTCAGGAGTCAAATTTCCGACATTTCAGACATTTTGAAAACTGCAGGAGGGGGTTTGGTCAAAATATGACACATCGCCGTTTTCAGTAATAGGCATATTTTCGGTATAAAAAGTCGTAATTTGAAACTGAAAATAGGTGCAGAGAGTCAGAATTTGGCTCAAAAATCACGCTCAGGAGTCAAATTTCCGACATTTCAGACATTTTGAAAACTGCAGGGGGGTTTGGGCAAAACATGACCCATCTCTGTTTTCAGTAATTGGCATATTTTCGTTATGAAACGTCGTAATTTGAAACTGAAAATACTTGCAGAGAGTCAGAATTCGGATAAAAAGCACGCTCAGGAGTCAAATTTCCGACATTTCAGACATTTTGAAAACTGCAGGGGGGTTTGGGCAAAATATGACCCATCGCCGTTTTCAGTAATTGGCATATTTTCGGTATAAAAAGTCGTAATTTGAAACTGAAAATAGGCGCAGAGAGTCAGAACTCGGGCAAAAAAATCACGCTCAGGAGTCAAATTTCCGACATTTCAGACATTTTGAAAACTGCAGGGGGGTTTGGGCAAAATATGACCCATCGCCGTTTTCAGTAATTGGCATAATTTCGGTATAAAAATTCGTAATTTGAAACTGAAAATAGGTGCAGAGAGTCAGAATTCGGCTCAAAAATCACGCTCAGGAGTCAAATTTCCGACATTTCTGACATTTTAAAAACTGCAGGGGGGTTTGGGTCAAAATATGACTCATCGCCGTTTTCAGTAATAGGCATATTTTCGGTATAAAAAGTCGTAATTTGAAACTGAAAATAGGTGCAGAGAGTCAGAATTCGGCTCAAAAATCACGCTCAGGAGTCAAATTTAAAACATTTCAGACATTTTGAAAACTGCAGGGGGTTTGGGCAAAATATGACCATTCGCCGTTTTCAGTTGTTGGCATATTTTCGGTGTAAAAAGTCGTAATTTGAAATTGAAAATAAGTGCAGAGAGTCAGAATTTGGCTCAAAAATCACGGTCAGGAGTCAAATTTCCGACATTTCAGACATTTTGAAAACTGCAGGGGGGTTTGGGCAAAATATGACCCATCGCCGTTTTCAGTAATTGGCATATTTTCGGTATAAAAAGTAGTAATTTGAGACTGAAAATAGGTGCAGAGAGTCAGATTTCGGATAAAAAATCACGCTCAAGAATCAAATTTCCGACATTTCAGACATTTTGAAAACTGCAGGGGGGTTTGGGCAAAATATGACCCATCGCCGTTTACAGAAATTGGCATATTTTCGGTATAAAAAGTCGTAATTTGAAACTGAAAATAGGTGCAGAGAGTCAGAATTCGCCTCAAAATTCACGCTCAGGAGTCAAATTTCCGACATTTCTGACATTTTAAAAACTGCAGGGGGGTTTGGGCAAAATATGACCCATCGCCGATTTCAGTAATTGGCATATTTTCGGTATAAAAAGTCGTAATTAGAAACTGAAAATAGGTGCAGAGAGTCAGAATTTGGCTCAAAAATCACGCTCAGGAGTCAGTTTTCCGACATTTCAGACATTTTGAAAACTGCACGGGCGTTTGGGCAAAATATGACCATTTGCCGTTTTCAGTTATTGGCATATTTTCGGTGTAAAAAGTCGTAATTTGAAACTGAAAATAAGTGCTGAGAGTCAGAATTTGGCTCAAAAATCACGCTCAGGAGTCAAATTTCCGACATTTCAGACATTTTGAAAACTGCAGGGGGGTTTGGGCAAAATATGACCCATCGCCGATTTCAGTAATTGGCATATTTTCGGTATAAAAAGTCGTAATTTGAAACTGAAAATAGGGGCAGAGAGTCAGAATTCGGATAAAAAATCACGCTCAGGAGTCAAATTTCCGACATTTCTGACATTTTAAAAACTGCAGGGGGGTTTGGGCAAAATATGACCCATCGCCGATTTCAGTAATTGGCATATTTTCGTTATGAAACGTCGTAATTTGAAACTGAAAATACTCGCAGAGAGTCAGAATTCGGATAAAAAATCACGCTCAGGAGTCAAATTTCCGACATTTGAAACTGAAAATAGGTGCAGAGAGTCAGAATTCGGATAAATATTCACGCTCAGGAGTCAAATTTCCGACATTCCAGACATTTTGAAAACTGCAGGGGGGTTTGGGCAAAATATGACTCATCGCCGTTTTCAGTAATTGGCATATTTTCGGTATAAAAATTCGTAATTTGAAACTGAAAATAGGCGCAGAGAGTCAGAATTCGGGCAAAAAAATCATGCTCAGGAGTCAAATTTCCGACATTTCAGACATTTTGAAAATTTCAGGGGGGTTTGGTCAAAATATGACCACACGCCGTTTTCAGTAATTGACATATTTTCGGTATAAAAATTCGTAATTTGAAACTGAAAATAGGTGCAGAGAGTCAGAATTCAGCTCAAAAGTCACGCCCAGGAGTCAAATTTCTGAAATTTCAGACATTTTGAAAACTGCAGGGGGGTTTGGGCAAAATATGACCCATCGCCGTTTTTAGTAATTGGCATAATTTCGTTATAAAAATTCGTAATTTGAAACTGAAAATAGGTGCAGAGAGTCAAAATTCGGATAAATAATCACGCTCAGGAGTCAAATTTCCGACATTGCAGATATTTTGAAAACTGCACGGGGGTTTGGTTAAAATATGACCCATTGCCGTTTTCAGTAATTGGCATATTTTTGGTATAAAAAGTCGTAATTTGAAACTGAAAATAGGTGCAGAGAGTCAGAATTCGGCTCAAAAATCACGCTCAGGAGTCAAATTTCCGACATTTCAGACATTTTGAAAACTGCAGGGGGGTTTGGGCAAAACATGACCCATCGCTGTTTTCAGTAATTGGCATATTTTCGTTATGAAACGTCGTAATTTGAAACTGAAAATACTTGCAGAGAGTCAGAATTCGGATAAAAAATCACGCTCAGGAGTCAAATTTCCGACATTTGAAACTGAAAATAGGTGCAGAGAGTCAGAATTCGGATAAATAATCACGCTCAGGAGTCAAATTTCCGACATTTCAGACATTTTGAAAACTGCAGGGGGGTTTGGGCAAAATATGACCCATCGCCGTTTTCAGTAATTGGTATATTTTCGGTATAAAAAGTCGTCATATGAAACTGAAAATAGGCGCAGAGAGTCAGAATTCGGGCAAAAAAATCACGCTCAGGAGTCAAATTTCCGACATTTCAGACATTTTGAAAACTGCAGGGGGGTTTGGGCAAAATATGACCCATCGCCGTTTTCAGTAATTGGCATAATTTCGGTATGAAAATTCGTAATTTGAAACTGAAAATAGGTGCAAAGAGTCAGAATTCGGCTCAAAAATCACGCTCAGGAGTCAAATTTCCGACATTTCAGACATTTTGAAAACTGCAGGGGGGTTTGGGCAAAATATGTCCCATCGCCGTTTTCAGTAATTGGCATATTTTCGGTATAAAAAGTCGTAATTTGAAACTGAAAATAGGGGCAGAGAGTCAGAATTCGGATAAAAAATCACGCTCAGGAGTCAAATTTCCGACATTTCTGACATTTTAAAAACTGCAGGGGGGTTTGGGCAAAATATGACCCATCGCTGATTTCAGTAATTGGCATATTTTCGTTATGAAACGTCGTAATTTGAAACTGAAAATACTCGCAGAGAGTCAGAATTCGGATAAAAATTCACGCTCAGGAGTCAAATTTCCGACATTTGAAACTGAAAATAGGTGCAGAGAGTCAGAATTCGGATAAATATTCACGCTCAGGAGTCAAATTTCCGACATTCCAGACATTTTGAAAACTGCAGGGGGGTTTGGGCAAAATATGACTCATCGCCGTTTTCAGTAATTGGCATATTTTCGGTATAAAAATTCGTAATTTGAAACTGAAAATAGGCGCAGAGAGTCAGAATTCGGGCAAAAAAATCATGCTCAGGAGTCAAATTTCCGACATTTCAGACATTTTGAAAACTGCAGGGAGGTTTGGGCAAAATATGACCCATCGCCGTTTTTAGTAATTGGCATAATTTCGTTATAAAAATTCGTAATTTGAAACTGAAAATAGGTGCAGAGAGTCAAAATTCGGATAAATAATCACGCTCAGGAGTCAAATTTCCGACATTGCAGATATTTTGAAAACTGCACGGGGGTTTGGTTAAAATATGACCCATTGCCGTTTTCAGTAATTGGCATATTTTCGGTATAAAAAGTCGTAATTTGAAACTGAAAATAGGTGCAGAGAGTCAGAATTCGGCTCAAAAATCACGCTCAGGAGTCAGTTTTCCGACATTTCAGACATTTTGAAAACTGCACGGGCGTTTGGGCAAAATATGACCATTTGCCGTTTTCAGTTATTGGCATATTTTCGGTGTAAAAAGTCGTAATTTGAAACTGAAAATAAGTGCTGAGAGTCAGAATTTGGCTCAAAAATCACGCTCAGGAGTCAAATTTCCGACATTTCAGACATTTTGAAAACTGCAGGGGGGTTTGGGCAAAATATGACCCATCGCCGATTTCAGTAATTGGCATATTTTCGGTATAAAAAGTCGTAATTTGAAACTGAAAATAGGGGCAGAGAGTCAGAATTCGGATAAAAAATCACGCTCAGGAGTCAAATTTCCGACATTTCTGACATTTTAAAAACTGCAGGGGGGTTTGGGCAAAATATGACCCATCGCCGATTTCAGTAATTGGCATATTTTCGTTATGAAACGTCGTAATTTGAAACTGAAAATACTCGCAGAGAGTCAGAATTCGGATAAAAAATCACGCTCAGGAGTCAAATTTCCGACATTTGAAACTGAAAATAGGTGCAGAGAGTCAGAATTCGGATAAATATTCACGCTCAGGAGTCAAATTTCCGACATTCCAGACATTTTGAAAACTGCAGGGGGGTTTGGGCAAAATATGACTCATCGCCGTTTTCAGTAATTGGCATATTTTCGGTATAAAAATTCGTAATTTGAAACTGAAAATAGGCGCAGAGAGTCAGAATTCGGGCAAAAAAATCATGCTCAGGAGTCAAATTTCCGACATTTCAGACATTTTGAAAATTTCAGGGGGGTTTGGTCAAAATATGACCACACGCCGTTTTCAGTAATTGACATATTTTCGGTATAAAAATTCGTAATTTGAAACTGAAAATAGGTGCAGAGAGTCAGAATTCAGCTCAAAAGTCACGCCCAGGAGTCAAATTTCTGAAATTTCAGACATTTTGAAAACTGCAGGGGGGTTTGGGCAAAATATGACCCATCGCCGTTTTTAGTAATTGGCATAATTTCGTTATAAAAATTCGTAATTTGAAACTGAAAATAGGTGCAGAGAGTCAAAATTCGGATAAATAATCACGCTCAGGAGTCAAATTTCCGACATTGCAGATATTTTGAAAACTGCACGGGGGTTTGGTTAAAATATGACCCATTGCCGTTTTCAGTAATTGGCATATTTTTGGTATAAAAAGTCGTAATTTGAAACTGAAAATAGGTGCAGAGAGTCAGAATTCGGCTCAAAAATCACGCTCAGGAGTCAAATTTCCGACATTTCAGACATTTTGAAAACTGCAGGGGGGTTTGGGCAAAACATGACCCATCGCTGTTTTCAGTAATTGGCATATTTTCGTTATGAAACGTCGTAATTTGAAACTGAAAATACTTGCAGAGAGTCAGAATTCGGATAAAAAATCACGCTCAGGAGTCAAATTTCCGACATTTGAAACTGAAAATAGGTGCAGAGAGTCAGAATTCGGATAAATAATCACGCTCAGGAGTCAAATTTCCGACATTTCAGACATTTTGAAAACTGCAGGGGGGTTTGGGCAAAATATGACCCATCGCCGTTTTCAGTAATTGGTATATTTTCGGTATAAAAAGTCGTCATATGAAACTGAAAATAGGCGCAGAGAGTCAGAATTCGGGCAAAAAAATCACGCTCAGGAGTCAAATTTCCGACATTTCAGACATTTTGAAAACTGCAGGGGGGTTTGGGCAAAATATGACCCATCGCCGTTTTCAGTAATTGGCATAATTTCGGTATGAAAATTCGTAATTTGAAACTGAAAATAGGTGCAAAGAGTCAGAATTCGGCTCAAAAATCACGCTCAGGAGTCAAATTTCCGACATTTCAGACATTTTGAAAACTGCAGGGGGGTTTGGGCAAAATATGTCCCATCGCCGTTTTCAGTAATTGGCATATGTTCGGTATAAAAAGTCGTAATTTGAAACTGAAAATAGGGGCAGAGAGTCAGAATTCGGATAAAAAATCACGCTCAGGAGTCAAATTTCCGACATTTCTGACATTTTAAAAACTGCAGGGGGGTTTGGGCAAAATATGACCCATCGCTGATTTCAGTAATTGGCATATTTTCGTTATGAAACGTCGTAATTTGAAACTGAAAATACTCGCAGAGAGTCAGAATTCGGATAAAAATTCACGCTCAGGAGTCAAATTTCCGACATTTGAAACTGAAAATAGGTGCAGAGAGTCAGAATTCGGATAAATATTCACGCTCAGGAGTCAAATTTCCGACATTCCAGACATTTTGAAAACTGCAGGGGGGTTTGGGCAAAATATGACTCATCGCCGTTTTCAGTAATTGGCATATTTTCGGTATAAAAATTCGTAATTTGAAACTGAAAATAGGCGCAGAGAGTCAGAATTCGGGCAAAAAAATCATGCTCAGGAGTCAAATTTCCGACATTTCAGACATTTTGAAAACTGCAGGGAGGTTTGGGCAAAATATGACCCATCGCCGTTTTTAGTAATTGGCATAATTTCGTTATAAAAATTCGTAATTTGAAACTGAAAATAGGTGCAGAGAGTCAAAATTCGGATAAATAATCACGCTCAGGAGTCAAATTTCCGACATTGCAGATATTTTGAAAACTGCACGGGGGTTTGGTTAAAATATGACCCATTGCCGTTTTCAGTAATTGGCATATTTTCGGTATAAAAAGTCGTAATTTGAAACTGAAAATAGGTGCAGAGAGTCAGAATTCGGCTCAAAAATCACGCTCAGGAGTCAAATTTCCGACATTTCAGACATTTTAAAACTGCAGGGGGGTTTTGGCAAAACATGACCCATCGCTGTTTTCAGTAATTGGCATATTTTCGTTATGAAACGTCGTAATTTGAAACTGAAAATACTTGCAAAAAGTCAGAATTCGGATAAAAAATCACGCTCAGGAGTCAAATTTCCGACATTTGAAACTGAAAATAGGTGCAGAGAGTCAGAATTCGGATAAATAATCACGCTCAGGAGTCAAATTTCCGACATTTCAGACATTTTGAAAACTGCAGGGGGGTTTGGGCAAAATATGACCCATCGCCGTTTTCAGTAATTGGTATATTTTCGGTATAAAAAGTCGTCATATGAAACTGAAAATAGGCGCAGAGAGTCAGAATTCGGGCAAAAAAATCACGCTCAGGAGTCAAATTTCCGACATTTCAGACATTTTGAAAACTGCAGGGGGGTTTGGGCAAAATATGACCCATCGCCGTTTTCAGTAAATGGCATAATTTCGGTATAAAAATTCGTAATTTGAAACTGAATATAGGTGCAGAGAGTCAGAATTCGGCTCAAAAATCACGCTCAGGAGTCAAATTTCCGACATTTCAGACATTTTGAAAACTGCAGGGGGGTTTGGGCAAAATATGACCCATCGCCGTTTTCAGTAATTGGCATATTTTCGGTATAAAAAGTCGTAATTTGAGACTGAAAATAGGTGCAGAGAGTCAGATTTCGGATAAAAAATCACGCTCAAGAATCAAATTTCCGACATTTCAGACATTTTGAAAACTGCAGGGGGGTTTGGACAAAATATGACCCATCGCCGTTTACAGAAATTGGCATATTTTCGGTATAAAAAGTCGTAATTTGAAACTGAAAATAGGTGCAGAGAGTCAGAATTCGCCTCAAAATTCACGCTCAGGAGTCAAATTTCCGACATTTCTGACATTTTAAAAACTGCAGGGGGGTTTGGGCAAAATATGACCCATCGCCGATTTCAGTAATTGGCATATTTTCGGTATAAAAAGTCGTAATTAGAAACTGAAAATAGGCGCAGAGAGACAGAATTCGGGCAAAAGAATCACGCTCAGGAGTCAAATTTCCGACATTTCAGACATTTTGAAAACTGCAGGAGGGGGTTTGGTCAAAATATGACACATCGCCGTTTTCAGTAATAGGCATATTTTCGGTATAAAAAGTCGTAATTTGAAACTGAAAATAGGTGCAGAGAGTCAGAATTTGGCTCAAAAATCACGCTCAGGAGTCAAATTTCCGACATTTCAGACATTTTGAAAACTGCAGGGGGGTTTGGGCAAAACATGACCCATCTCTGTTTTCAGTAATTGGCATATTTTCGTTATGAAACGTCGTAATTTGAAACTGAAAATACTTGCAGAGAGTCAGAATTCGGATAAAAAGCACGCTCAGGAGTCAAATTTCCGACATTTCAGACATTTTGAAAACTGCAGGGGGGTTTGGGCAAAATATGACCCATCGCCGTTTTCAGTAATTGGCATATTTTCGGTATAAAAAGTCGTAATTTGAAACTGAAAATAGGCGCAGAGAGTCAGAACTCGGGCAAAAAAATCACGCTCAGGAGTCAAATTTCCGACATTTCAGACATTTTGAAAACTGCAGGGGGGTTTGGGCAAAATATGACCCATCGCCGTTTTCAGTAATTGGCATAATTTCGGTATAAAAATTCGTAATTTGAAACTGAAAATAGGTGCAGAGAGTCAGAATTCGGCTCAAAAATCACGCTCAGGAGTCAAATTTCCGACATTTCTGACATTTTAAAAACTGCAGGGGGGTTTGGGTCAAAATATGACTCATCGCCGTTTTCAGTAATAGGCATATTTTCGGTATAAAAAGTCGTAATTTGAAACTGAAAATAGGTGCAGAGAGTCAGAATTCGGCTCAAAAATCACGCTCAGGAGTCAAATTTAAAACATTTCAGACATTTTGAAAACTGCAGGGGGTTTGGGCAAAATATGACCATTCGCCGTTTTCAGTTGTTGGCATATTTTCGGTGTAAAAAGTCGTAATTTGAAATTGAAAATAAGTGCAGAGAGTCAGAATTTGGCTCAAAAATCACGGTCAGGAGTCAAATTTCCGACATTTCAGACATTTTGAAAACTGCAGGGGGGTTTGGGCAAAATATGACCCATCGCCGTTTTCAGTAATTGGCATATTTTCGGTATAAAAAGTAGTAATTTGAGACTGAAAATAGGTGCAGAGAGTCAGATTTCGGATAAAAAATCACGCTCAAGAATCAAATTTCCGACATTTCAGACATTTTGAAAACTGCAGGGGGGTTTGGGCAAAATATGACCCATCGCCGTTTACAGAAATTGGCATATTTTCGGTATAAAAAGTCGTAATTTGAAACTGAAAATAGGTGCAGAGAGTCAGAATTCGCCTCAAAATTCACGCTCAGGAGTCAAATTTCCGACATTTCTGACATTTTAAAAACTGCAGGGGGGTTTGGGCAAAATATGACCCATCGCCGATTTCAGTAATTGGCATATTTTCGGTATAAAAAGTCGTAATTAGAAACTGAAAATAGGTGCAGAGAGTCAGAATTTGGCTCAAAAATCACGCTCAGGAGTCAGTTTTCCGACATTTCAGACATTTTGAAAACTGCACGGGCGTTTGGGCAAAATATGACCATTTGCCGTTTTCAGTTATTGGCATATTTTCGGTGTAAAAAGTCGTAATTTGAAACTGAAAATAAGTGCTGAGAGTCAGAATTTGGCTCAAAAATCACGCTCAGGAGTCAAATTTCCGACATTTCAGACATTTTGAAAACTGCAGGGGGGTTTGGGCAAAATATGACCCATCGCCGATTTCAGTAATTGGCATATTTTCGGTATAAAAAGTCGTAATTTGAAACTGAAAATAGGGGCAGAGAGTCAGAATTCGGATAAAAAATCACGCTCAGGAGTCAAATTTCCGACATTTCTGACATTTTAAAAACTGCAGGGGGGTTTGGGCAAAATATGACCCATCGCCGATTTCAGTAATTGGCATATTTTCGTTATGAAACGTCGTAATTTGAAACTGAAAATACTCGCAGAGAGTCAGAATTCGGATAAAAAATCACGCTCAGGAGTCAAATTTCCGACATTTGAAACTGAAAATAGGTGCAGAGAGTCAGAATTCGGATAAATATTCACGCTCAGGAGTCAAATTTCCGACATTCCAGACATTTTGAAAACTGCAGGGGGGTTTGGGCAAAATATGACTCATCGCCGTTTTCAGTAATTGGCATATTTTCGGTATAAAAATTCGTAATTTGAAACTGAAAATAGGCGCAGAGAGTCAGAATTCGGGCAAAAAAATCATGCTCAGGAGTCAAATTTCCGACATTTCAGACATTTTGAAAATTTCAGGGGGGTTTGGTCAAAATATGACCACACGCCGTTTTCAGTAATTGACATATTTTCGGTATAAAAATTCGTAATTTGAAACTGAAAATAGGTGCAGAGAGTCAGAATTCAGCTCAAAAGTCACGCCCAGGAGTCAAATTTCTGAAATTTCAGACATTTTGAAAACTACAGGGGGGTTTGGGCAAAATATGACCCATCGCCGTTTTTAGTAATTGGCATAATTTCGTTATAAAAATTCGTAATTTGAAACTGAAAATAGGTGCAGAGAGTCAAAATTCGGATAAATAATCACGCTCAGGAGTCAAATTTCCGACATTGCAGATATTTTGAAAACTGCACGGGGGTTTGGTTAAAATATGACCCATTGCCGTTTTCAGTAATTGGCATATTTTTGGTATAAAAAGTCGTAATTTGAAACTGAAAATAGGTGCAGAGAGTCAGAATTCGGCTCAAAAATCACGCTCAGGAGTCAAATTTCCGACATTTCAGACATTTTGAAAACTGCAGGGGGGTTTGGGCAAAACATGACCCATCGCTGTTTTCAGTAATTGGCATATTTTCGTTATGAAACGTCGTAATTTGAAACTGAAAATACTTGCAGAGAGTCAGAATTCGGATAAAAAATCACGCTCAGGAGTCAAATTTCCGACATTTGAAACTGAAAATAGGTGCAGAGAGTCAGAATTCGGATAAATAATCACGCTCAGGAGTCAAATTTCCGACATTTCAGACATTTTGAAAACTGCAGGGGGGTTTGGGCAAAATATGACCTATCGCCGTTTTCAGTAATTGGTATATTTTCGGTATAAAAAGTCGTCATATGAAACTGAAAATAGGCGCAGAGAGTCAGAATTCGGGCAAAAAAATCACGCTCAGGAGTCAAATTTCCGACATTTCAGACATTTTGAAAACTGCAGGGGGGTTTGGGCAAAATATGACCCATCGCCGTTTTCAGTAATTGGCATAATTTCGGTATGAAAATTCGTAATTTGAAACTGAAAATAGGTGCAAAGAGTCAGAATTCGGCTCAAAAATCACGCTCAGGAGTCAAATTTCCGACATTTCAGACATTTTGAAAACTGCAGGGGGGTTTGGGCAAAATATGTCCCATCGCCGTTTTCAGTAATTGGCATATTTTCGGTATAAAAAGTCGTAATTTGAAACTGAAAATAGGGGCAGAGAGTCAGAATTCGGATAAAAAATCACGCTCAGGAGTCAAATTTCCGACATTTCTGACATTTTAAAAACTGCAGGGGGGTTTGGGCAAAATATGACCCATCGCTGATTTCAGTAATTGGCATATTTTCGTTATGAAACGTCGTAATTTGAAACTGAAAATACTCGCAGAGAGTCAGAATTCGGATAAAAATTCACGCTCAGGAGTCAAATTTCCGACATTTGAAACTGAAAATAGGTGCAGAGAGTCAGAATTCGGATAAATATTCACGCTCAGGAGTCAAATTTCCGACATTCCAGACATTTTGAAAACTGCAGGGGGGTTTGGGCAAAATATGACTCATCGCCGTTTTCAGTAATTGGCATATTTTCGGTATAAAAATTCGTAATTTGAAACTGAAAATAGGCGCAGAGAGTCAGAATTCGGGCAAAAAAATCATGCTCAGGAGTCAAATTTCCGACATTTCAGACATTTTGAAAACTGCAGGGAGGTTTGGGCAAAATATGACCCATCGCCGTTTTTAGTAATTGGCATAATTTCGTTATAAAAATTCGTAATTTGAAACTGAAAATAGGTGCAGAGAGTCAAAATTCGGATAAATAATCACGCTCAGGAGTCAAATTTCCGACATTGCAGATATTTTGAAAACTGCACGGGGGTTTGGTTAAAATATGACCCATTGCCGTTTTCAGTAATTGGCATATTTTCGGTATAAAAAGTCGTAATTTGAAACTGAAAATAGGTGCAGAGAGTCAGAATTCGGCTCAAAAATCACGCTCAGGAGTCAGTTTTCCGACATTTCAGACATTTTGAAAACTGCACGGGCGTTTGGGCAAAATATGACCATTTGCCGTTTTCAGTTATTGGCATATTTTCGGTGTAAAAAGTCGTAATTTGAAACTGAAAATAAGTGCTGAGAGTCAGAATTTGGCTCAAAAATCACGCTCAGGAGTCAAATTTCCGACATTTCAGACATTTTGAAAACTGCAGGGGGGTTTGGGCAAAATATGACCCATCGCCGATTTCAGTAATTGGCATATTTTCGGTATAAAAAGTCGTAATTTGAAACTGAAAATAGGGGCAGAGAGTCAGAATTCGGATAAAAAATCACGCTCAGGAGTCAAATTTCCGACATTTCTGACATTTTAAAAACTGCAGGGGGGTTTGGGCAAAATATGACCCATCGCCGATTTCAGTAATTGGCATATTTTCGTTATGAAACGTCGTAATTTGAAACTGAAAATACTCGCAGAGAGTCAGAATTCGGATAAAAAATCACGCTCAGGAGTCAAATTTCCGACATTTGAAACTGAAAATAGGTGCAGAGAGTCAGAATTCGGATAAATATTCACGCTCAGGAGTCAAATTTCCGACATTCCAGACATTTTGAAAACTGCAGGGGGGTTTGGGCAAAATATGACTCATCGCCGTTTTCAGTAATTGGCATATTTTCGGAATAAAAATTCGTAATTTGAAACTGAAAATAGGCGCAGAGAGTCAGAATTCGGGCAAAAAAATCATGCTCAGGAGTCAAATTTCCGACATTTCAGACATTTTGAAAATTTCAGGGGGGTTTGGTCAAAATATGACCACACGCCGTTTTCAGTAATTGACATATTTTCGGTATAAAAATTCGTAATTTGAAACTGAAAATAGGTGCAGAGAGTCAGAATTCAGCTCAAAAGTCACGCCCAGGAGTCAAATTTCTGAAATTTCAGACATTTTGAAAACTGCAGGGGGGTTTGGGCAAAATATGACCCATCGCCGTTTTTAGTAATTGGCATAATTTCGTTATAAAAATTCGTAATTTGAAACTGAAAATAGGTGCAGAGAGTCAAAATTCGGATAAATAATCACGCTCAGGAGTCAAATTTCCGACATTGCAGATATTTTGAAAACTGCACGGGGGTTTGGTTAAAATATGACCCATTGCCGTTTTCAGTAATTGGCATATTTTTGGTATAAAAAGTCGTAATTTGAAACTGAAAATAGGTGCAGAGAGTCAGAATTCGGCTCAAAAATCACGCTCAGGAGTCAAATTTCCGACATTTCAGACATTTTGAAAACTGCAGGGGGGTTTGGGCAAAACATGACCCATCGCTGTTTTCAGTAATTGGCATATTTTCGTTATGAAACGTCGTAATTTGAAACTGAAAATACTTGCAGAGAGTCAGAATTCGGATAAAAAATCACGCTCAGGAGTCAAATTTCCGACATTTGAAACTGAAAATAGGTGCAGAGAGTCAGAATTCGGATAAATAATCACGCTCAGGAGTCAAATTTCCGACATTTCAGACATTTTGAAAACTGCAGGGGGGTTTGGGCAAAATATGACCCATCGCCGTTTTCAGTAATTGGTATATTTTCGGTATAAAAAGTCGTCATATGAAACTGAAAATAGGCGCAGAGAGTCAGAATTCGGGCAAAAAAATCACGCTCAGGAGTCAAATTTCCGACATTTCAGACATTTTGAAAACTGCAGGGGGGTTTGGGCAAAATATGACCCATCGCCGTTTTCAGTAATTGGCATAATTTCGGTATGAAAATTCGTAATTTGAAACTGAAAATAGGTGCAAAGAGTCAGAATTCGGCTCAAAAATCACGCTCAGGAGTCAAATTTCCGACATTTCAGACATTTTGAAAACTGCAGGGGGGTTTGGGCAAAATATGTCCCATCGCCGTTTTCAGTAATTGGCATATGTTCGGTATAAAAAGTCGTAATTTGAAACTGAAAATAGGGGCAGAGAGTCAGAATTCGGATAAAAAATCACGCTCAGGAGTCAAATTTCCGACATTTCTGACATTTTAAAAACTGCAGGGGGGTTTGGGCAAAATATGACCCATCGCTGATTTCAGTAATTGGCATATTTTCGTTATGAAACGTCGTAATTTGAAACTGAAAATACTCGCAGAGAGTCAGAATTCGGATAAAAATTCACGCTCAGGAGTCAAATTTCCGACATTTGAAACTGAAAATAGGTGCAGAGAGTCAGAATTCGGATAAATATTCACGCTCAGGAGTCAAATTTCCGACATTCCAGACATTTTGAAAACTGCAGGGGGGTTTGGGCAAAATATGACTCATCGCCGTTTTCAGTAATTGGCATATTTTCGGTATAAAAATTCGTAATTTGAAACTGAAAATAGGCGCAGAGAGTCAGAATTCGGGCAAAAAAATCATGCTCAGGAGTCAAATTTCCGACATTTCAGACATTTTGAAAACTGCAGGGAGGTTTGGGCAAAATATGACCCATCGCCGTTTTTAGTAATTGGCATAATTTCGTTATAAAAATTCGTAATTTGAAACTGAAAATAGGTGCAGAGAGTCAAAATTCGGATAAATAATCACGCTCAGGAGTCAAATTTCCGACATTGCAGATATTTTGAAAACTGCACGGGGGTTTGGTTAAAATATGACCCATTGCCGTTTTCAGTAATTGGCATATTTTCGGTATAAAAAGTCGTAATTTGAAACTGAAAATAGGTGCAGAGAGTCAGAATTCGGCTCAAAAATCACGCTCAGGAGTCAAATTTCCGACATTTCAGACATTTTAAAACTGCAGGGGGGTTTTGGCAAAACATGACCCATCGCTGTTTTCAGTAATTGGCATATTTTCGTTATGAAACGTCGTAATTTGAAACTGAAAATACTTGCAAAAAGTCAGAATTCGGATAAAAAATCACGCTCAGGAGTCAAATTTCCGACATTTGAAACTGAAAATAGGTGCAGAGAGTCAGAATTCGGATAAATAATCACGCTCAGGAGTCAAATTTCCGACATTTCAGACATTTTGAAAACTGCAGGGGGGTTTGGGCAAAATATGACCCATCGCCGTTTTCAGTAATTGGTATATTTTCGGTATAAAAAGTCGTCATATGAAACTGAAAATAGGCGCAGAGAGTCAGAATTCGGGCAAAAAAATCACGCTCAGGAGTCAAATTTCCGACATTTCAGACATTTTGAAAACTGCAGGGGGGTTTGGGCAAAATATGACCCATCGCCGTTTTCAGTAATTGGCATAATTTCGGTATGAAAATTCGTAATTTGAAACTGAAAATAGGTGCAAAGAGTCAGAATTCGGCAAAAAAATCACGCTCAGGAGTCAAATTTCCGACATTTCAGACATTTTGAAAACTGCAGGGGGGTTTGGGCAAAATATGACTATTCGCCGTTTTCAGTTATTGGCATATTTTCGGTGTAAAAAGT
This sequence comes from Procambarus clarkii, assembly GCF_040958095.1. Classification (NCBI taxonomy): domain Eukaryota; kingdom Metazoa; phylum Arthropoda; class Malacostraca; order Decapoda; family Cambaridae; genus Procambarus; species Procambarus clarkii. Next base: position 132,100 of record NW_027189451.1, read on the forward strand.
CGTAATTTGAAACTGAAAATAAGTGCAGAGAGTCAGAATTTGGCTCAAAAATCACGCTCAGGAGTCAAATTTCCGACATTTCAGACATTTTGAAAACTGCAGGTGGGTTTGGGCAAAATATGACCCATCGCCGTTTTCAGTAATTGGCATATTTTCGATATAAAAAGTCGTAATTTGAAACTGAAAATAGGTGCAGAGAGTCAGAATTCGCCTAAAAATCACGCTCAGGAGTCAAATTTCCGACATTTCTGACATTTTAAAAACTGCAGGGGGGTTTGGGCAAAATATGACCCATCGCCGATTTCAGTAACTGGCATATTTTCGTTATGAAACGTCGTAATTTTCAACTGAAAATAGGTGCAGAGAGTCAGAATTCGCCTAAAAATCACGCTCAGGAGTCAAATTTCCGACATTTCTGACATTTTAAAAACTGCAGGGGGGTTTGGGCAAAATATGACCCATCGCCGTTTTCAGTAATTGGCATATTTTCGGTATAAAAATGCGTAATTTGAAACTGAAAATAGGTGCAGAGAGTCAGAATTCATCTCAAAAGTCACGCCCAGGAGTCAAATTTCCGACATTTCAGACATTTTGAAAACTGCAGGGGGGTTTGGCAAAATATGACCCATCGCTGTTTTCAGTAATAGGCATATTTTCGGTATAAAAAGTCGTAATTTGAAACTCAAAATAGGTGCAGAGAGTCAGAATTTGGCTCAAAAATCACGCTCAGGAGTCAGTTTTCCGACATTTCAGACATTTTGAAAACTGCACGGGCGTTTGGGCAAAATATGACCATTCGCCGTTTTCAGTTATTGGCATATTTTCGGTGTAAAAAGTCGTAATTTGAAACTGAAAATAAGTGCTGAGAGTCAGAATTTGGCTCAAAAATCACGCTCAGGAGTCAAATTTCCGACATTTCAGACATTTTGAAAACTGCAGGGGGGTTTGGGCAAAATATGACCCATCGCCGATTTCAGTAATTGGCATATTTTCGTTATGAAACGTCGTAATTTTCAACTGAAAATAGGTGCAGAGAGTCAGAATTCGCCTAAAAATCACGCTCAGGAGTCAAATTTCCGACATTTCTGACATTTTAAAAACTGCAGGGGGGTTTGGGCAAAATATGACCCATCGCCGTTTTCAGTAATTGGCATATTTTCGGTATAAAAATGCGTAATTTGAAACTGAAAATAGGTGCAGAGAGTCAGAATTCATCTCAAAAGTCACGCCCAGGAGTCAAATTTCCGACATTTCAGACATTTTGAAAACTGCAGGGGGGTTTGGCAAAATATGACCCATCGCTGTTTTCAGTAATAGGCATATTTTCGGTATAAAAAGTCGTAATTTGAAACTCAAAATAGGTGCAGAGAGTCAGAATTTGGCTCAAAAATCACGCTCAGGAGTCAGTTTTCCGACATTTCAGACATTTTGAAAACTGCAGGGGGTTTGGGCAAAATATGACCATTCGCCGTTTTCAGTTTTGGCATATTTTCGGTGTAAAAAGTCGTAATTTGAAATTGAAAATTAGTGCAGAGAGTCAGAATTTGGCTCAAAAATCACGCTCAGGAGTCAAATTTCCGACATTTCAGACATTTTGAAAACTGCAGGGGGGTTTGGGCAAAATATGACCCATCGCCGTTTTCAGTAATTGGCATATTTTCGGTATAAAAAGTCGTAATTTGAGACTGAAAATAGGGGCAGAGAGTCAGATTTCGGATAAAAAATCACGCTCAAGAATCAAATTTCCGACATTTCCGACATTTTGAAAACTGCAGGGGGGTTTGGGCAAAATATGACCCATCGCCGTTTACAGAAATTGGCATATTTTCGGTATAAAAAGTCGTAATTTGAAACTGAAAATAGGTGCAGAGAGTCAGAATTCGCCTCAAAATTCATGCTCAGGAGTCAAATTTCCGACATTTCTGACATTTTAAAAACTGCAGGGGGGTTTGGGCAAAATATGAGCCATCGCCGATTTCAGTAATTGGCATATTTTCGGTATAAAAAGTCGTAATTAGAAACTGAAAATAGGCGCAGAGAGACAGAATTCGGGCAAAAGAATCACGCTCAGGAGTCAAATTTCCGACATTTCAGACATTTGGAAAACTGCAGGAGGGGGTTTGGTCAAAATATGACCCATCGCCGTTTTCAGTAATTGGCATATTTTCGGTATAAAAATGCGTAATTTGAAACTGAAAATAGGTGCAGAGAGTCAGAATTCATCTCAAAAGTCACGCCCAGGAGTCAAATTTCCGACATTTCAGACATTTTGAAAACTGCAGGGGGGTTTGGCAAAATATGACCCATCGCTGTTTTCAGTAATAGGCATATTTTCGGTATAAAAAGTCGTAATTTGAAACTGAAAATAGGTGCAGAGAGTCAGAATTTGGCTCAAAAATCACGCTCAGGAGTCAAATTTCCGACATTTCAGACATTTTGAAAACTGCAGGGGGGTTTGGGCAAAACATGACCCATCTCTGTTTTCAGTAATTGGCATATTTTCGTTATGAAACGTCGTAATTTGAAACTGAAAATACTTGCAGAGAGTCAGAATTCGGATAAAAAGCACGCTCAGGAGTCAGTTTTCCGACATTTCAGACATTTTGAAAACTGCACGGGCGTTTGGGCAAAATATGACCATTCGCCGTTTTCAGTTATTGGCATATTTTCGGTGTAAAAAGTCGTAATTTGAAACTGAAAATAAGTGCTGAGAGTCAGAATTTGGCTCAAAAATCACGCTCAGGAGTCAAATTTCCGACATTTCAGACATTTTGAAAACTGCAGGGGGGTTTGGGCAAAATATGACCCATCGCCGTTTTCAGTAATTGGCATATTTTCGGTATAAAAAGTCGTAATTTGAAACTGAAAATAGGGGCAGAGAGTCAGAATTCGGATAAAAAATCACGCTCAGGAGTCAAATTTCCGACATTTCTGACATTTTAAAAACTGCAGGGGGGTTTGGGCAAAATATGACCCATCGCCGATTTCAGTAATTGGCATATTTTCGTTATGAAACGTCGTAATTTGAAACTGAAAATACTCGCAGAGAGTCAGAATTCGGATAAAAAATCACGCTCAGGAGTCAAATTTCCGACATTTGAAACTGAAAATAGGTGCAGAGAGTCAGAATTCGGATAAATATTCACGCTCAGGAGTCAAATTTCCGACATTCCAGACATTTTGAAAACTGCAGGGGGGTTTGGGCAAAATATGACTCATCGCCGTTTTCAGTAATTGGCATATTTTCGGTATAAAAATTCGTAATTTGAAACTGAAAATAGGCGCAGAGAGTCAGAATTCGGGCAAAAAAATCATGCTCAGGAGTCAAATTTCCGACATTTCAGACATTTTGAAAACTGCAGGGGGGTTTGGTCAAAATATGACCACACGCCGTTTTCAGTAATTGACATATTTTCGGTATAAAAATTCGTAATTTGAAACTGAAAATAGGTGCAGAGAGTCAGAATTCAGCTCAAAAGTCACGCCCAGGAGTCAAATTTCTGAAATTTCAGACATTTTGAAAACTGCAGGGGGGTTTGGGCAAAATATGACCCATCGCCGTTTTTAGTAATTGGCATAATTTCGTTATAAAAATTCGTAATTTGAAACTGAAAATAGGTGCAGAGAGTCAAAATTAGGATAAATAATCACGCTCAGGAGTCAAATTTCCGACATTGCAGATATTTTGAAAACTGCACGGGGGTTTGGTTTAAATATGACCCATTGCCGTTTTCAGCAATTGGCATATTTTCGGTATAAAAAGTCGTAATTTGAAACTGAAAATAGGTGCAGAGAGTCAGAATTCGGCTCAAAAATCACGCTCAGGAGTCAAATTTCCGACATTTCAGACATTTTGAAAACTGCAGGGGGGTTTGGGCAAACATGACCCATCGCTGTTTTCAGTAATTGGCATATTTTCGTTATGAAACGTCGTAATTTGAAACTGAAAATACTTGCAGAGAGTCAGAATTCGGATAAAAAATCACGCTCAGGAGTCAAATTTCCGACATTTGAAACTGAAAATAGGTGCAGAGAGTCAGAATTCGGATAAATAATCACGCTCAGGAGTCAAATTTCCGACATTTCAGACATTTTGAAAACTGCAGGGGGGTTTGGGCAAAATATGACCCATCGCCGTTTTCAGTAATTGGTATATTTTCGGTATAAAAAGTCGTCATATGAAACTGAAAATAGACGCAGAGAGTCAGAATTCGGGCAAAAAAATCACGCTCAGGAGTCAAATTTCCGACATTTCAGACATTTTGAAAACTGCAGGGGGGTTTGGGCAAAATATGACCCATCGCCGTTTTCAGTAATTGGCATAATTTCGGTATGAAAATTCGTAATTTGAAACTTAAAATAGGTGCAAAGAGTCAGAATTCGGCTCAAAAATCACGCTCAGGAGTCAAATTTCCGACATTTCAGACATTTTGAAAACTGCAGGGGGGTTTGGGCAAAATATGACCATTCGCCGTTTTCAGTTATTGGCATATTTTCGGTGTAAAAAGTCGTAATTTGAAACTGAAAATAAGTGCAGAGAGTCAGAATTTGGCTCAAAAATCACGCTCAGGAGTCAAATTTCCGACATTTCAGACATTTTGAAAACTGCAGGGGGGTTTGGGCAAAATATGACTCATCGCCGTTTTCAGTAATTGGCATATTTTCGGTATAAAAAGTCGTAATTTGAAACTGAAAATAGGTGCAGAGAGTCAGAATTCGCCTAAATATCACGCTCAGGAGTCAAATTTCCGACATTTCTGACATTTTAAAAACTGCAGGGGGGTTTGGGCAAAATATGACCCATCGCCGATTTCAGTAATTGGCATATTTTCGTTATGAAACGTCGTAATTTTCAACTGAAAATAGGTGCAGAGAGTCAGAAATCGCCTAAAAATCACGCTCAGGAGTCAAATTTCCGACATTTCTGACATTTCAAAAACTGCAGGGGGGTTTGGGCAAAATATGACCCATCGCCGTTTTCAGTAATTGGCATATTTTCGGTATAAAAATGCGTAATTTGAAACTGAAAATAGGTGCAGAGAGTCAGAATTCATCTCAAAAGTCACGCCCAGGAGTAAAATTTCCGACATTTCAGACATTTTGAAAACTGCAGGGGGGTTTTGCAAAATATGACCCATCGCTGTTTTCAGTAATAGGCATATTTTCGGTATAAAAAGTCGTAATTTGAAACTGAAAATAGGTGCAGAGAGTCAGAATTTGGCTCAAAAATCACGCTCAGGAGTCAGTTTTCCGACATTTCAGACATTTTGAAAACTGCACGGGCGTTTGGGCAAAATATGACCATTCGCCGTTTTCAGTTATTGGCATATTTTCGGTGTAAAAAGTCGTAATTTGAAACTGAAAATAAGTGCTGAGAGTCAGAATTTGGCTCAAAAATCACGCTCAGGAATCCAATTTCCGACATTTCAGACATTTTGAAAACTGCAGGGGGGTTTGGGCAAAATATGACCCATCGCCGTTTTCAGTAATTGGCATATTTTCGGTATAAAAAGTCGTAATTTGAAACTGAAAATAGGGGCAGAGAGTCAGAATTCGGATAAAAAATCACGCTCAGGAGTCAAATTTCCGACATTTCTGACATTTTAAAAACTGCAGGGGGGTTTGGGCAAAATATGACCCATCGCCGATTTCAGTAATTGGCATATTTTCGTTATGAAACGTCGTAATTTGAAACTGAAAATACTCGCAGAGATTCAGAATTCGGATAAAAAATCACGCTCAGGAGTCAAATTTCCGACATTTGAAACTGAAAATAGGTGCAGAGAGTCAGAATTCGGATAAATATTCACGCTCAGGAGTCAAATTTCCGACATTCCAGACATTTTGAAAACTGCAGGGGGGTTTGGGCAAAATATGACTCATCGCTGTTTTCAGTAATTGGCATATTTTCTGTATAAAAATTCGTAATTTGAAACTGAAAATAGGCGCAGAGAGTCAGAATTCGGGCAAAAAAATCATGCTCAAGAGTCAAATTTCCGACATTTCAGACATTTTGAAAACTGCAGGGGGGTTTGGTCACAATATGACCACACGCCGTTTTCAGTAATTGACATATTTTCGGTATAAAAATTCGTAATTTGAAACTGAAAATAGGTGCAGAGAGTCAGAATTCAGCTCCAAAGTCACGCCCAGGAGTCAAATTTCTGAAATTTCAGACATTTTGAAAACTGCAGGGGGGTTTGGGCAAAATATGACCCATCGCCGTTTTTAGTAATTGGCATAATTTCGTTATAAAAATTCGTAATTTGAAACTGAAAATAGGTGCAGAGAGTCAAAATTCGGCTCAAAAATAACGCTCAGGAGTCTAATTTCCGACATTTCAGACATTTTGAAAACTGCAGGGGGGTTTGGGCAAAATAAGACCCATCGACGTTTTTAGTAATAGGCATATTTTCGGTATAAAAAGTCGTAATTTGAAACTGAAAATAGATGCAGAGTCAGAATTCGGCTCAAAAATCACGCTCAGGAGTCAAATTTCCGACATTTCAGACATTTTGAAAACTGCAGGGGGGTTTAGGCAAAATATGACCATTCGCCGTTTTCAGTTATTGGCATATTTTCGGTGTAAAAAGTCGTAATTTGAAACTGAAAATAAGTGCAGAGAGTCGGAATTCAGCTCAAAAATCACGCTCAGGAGTCAAATTTTCGACATTTCAGACATTTTGAAAACTGCAGGGGGGTTTGGGCAAAATATGACCCATCGCCGTTTTCAGTAATTGGCATATTTTCGGTATAAAAAGTCGTAATTTGAAACTGAAAATAGGGGCAGAGAGTCAGAATTCGGATAAAAAATCACGCTCAGGAGTCAAATTTCCGACATTTCTGACATTTTAAAAACTGCAGGGGGGTTTGGGCAAAATATGACCCATCGCCGATTTCAGTAATTGGCATATTTTCGTTATGAAACGTCGTAATTTGAAACTGAAAATACTCGCAGAGATTCAGAATTCGGATAAAAAATCACGCTCAGGAGTCAAATTTCCGACATTTGAAACTGAAAATAGGTGCAGAGAGTCAGAATTCGGATAAATATTCACGCTCAGGAGTCAAATTTCCGACATTCCAGACATTTTGAAAACTGCAGGGGGGTTTGGGCAAAATATGACTCATCGCTGTTTTCAGTAATTGGCATATTTTCTGTATAAAAATTCGTAATTTGAAACTGAAAATAGGCGCAGAGAGTCAGAATTCGGGCAAAAAAATCATGCTCAAGAGTCAAATTTCCGACATTTCAGACATTTTGAAAACTGCAGGGGGGTTTGGTCAAAATATGACCACACGCCGTTTTCAGTAATTGACATATTTTCGGTATAAAAATTCGTAATTTGAAACTGAAAATAGGTGCAGAGAGTCAGAATTCAGCTCCAAAGTCACGCCCAGGAGTCAAATTTCTGAAATTTCAGACATTTTGAAAACTGCAGGGGGGTTTGGGCAAAATATGACCCATCGCCGTTTTTAGTAATTGGCATAATTTCGTTATAAAAATTCGTAATTTGAAACTGAAAATAGGTGCAGAGAGTCAAAATTCGGCTCAAAAATAACGCTCAGGAGTCTAATTTCCGACATTTCAGACATTTTGAAAACTGCAGGGGGGTTTGGGCAAAATAAGACCCATCGACGTTTTTAGTAATAGGCATATTTTCGGTATAAAAAGTCGTAATTTGAAACTGAAAATAGATGCAGAGTCAGAATTCGGCTCAAAAATCACGCTCAGGAGTCAAATTTCCGACATTTCAGACATTTTGAAAACTGCAGGGGGGTTTAGGCAAAATATGACCATTCGCCGTTTTCAGTTATTGGCATATTTTCGGTGTAAAAAGTCGTAATTTGAAACTGAAAATAAGTGCAGAGAGTCGGAATTCAGCTCAAAAATCACGCTCAGGAGTCAAATTTTCGACATTTCAGACATTTTGAAAACTGCAGGGGGGTTTGGGCAAAATATGACCCATCGCCGTTTTCAGTAATTGGCATATTTTCGGTATAAAAAGTCGTAATTTGAAACTGAAAATAGGTGCAGAGAGTCAGAGTTCGGATAAATAATCACGCTCAGGAGTCAAATTTCCGACATTGCAGATATTTTGAAAACTGCACGGGGGTTTGGTTAAAATATGACCCATTGCCGTTTTCAGTAATTGGCATATTTTCGGTATAAAAAGTCGTAATTTGAAACTGAAAATAGGTGCAGAGAGTCAGAATTCGGCTCAAAAATCACGCTCAGGAGTCAAATTTCCAACATTTCAGACATTTTGAAAACTGCAGGGGGGTTTGGGCAAAACATGACCCATCGCTGTTTTCAGTAATTGGCATATTTTCGTTATGAAACGTCGTAATTTGAAACTGAAAATACTTGCAGAGAGTCAGAATTCGGATAAAAAATCACGCTCAGGAGTCAAATTTCCGACATTTGAAACTGAAAATAGGTGCAGAGAGTCAGAATTCGGATAAATAATCACGCTCAGGAGTCAAATTTCCGACATTTCAGACATTTTGAAAACTGCAGGGGGGTTTGGGCAAAATATGACCCATTGCCGTTTTCAGTAATTGGTATATTTTCGGTTTAAAAAGTCGTCATATGAAACTGAAAATAGGCGCAGAGAGTCAGAATTCGGGCAAAAAAATCACGCTCAGGATTCAAATTTCCGACATTTCAGACATTTTGAAAACTGCAGGGGGGTTTGGGCAAAATATGACTATTCGCCGTTTTCAGTTATTGGCATATTTTCGGTGTAAAAAGTCGTAATTTGAAACTTAAAATAAGTGCAGAGAGTCAGAATTTGGCTCAAAAATCACGCTCAGGAGTCAAATTTCCGACATTTCAGACATTTTGAAAACTGCAGGGGGGTTTGGCCAAAATATGACCCATCGCCGTTTTCAGTAATTGGCATATTTTCGGTATAAAAAGTCGTAATTTGAAACTGAAAATAGGTGCAGAGAGTCAGAATTCGCCTAAAAATCACGCTCAGGAGTCAAATTTCCGACATTTCTGACATTTTAAAAACTGCAGGGGGGTTTGGGCAAAATATGACCCATCGCCGATTTCAGTAATTGGCATATTTTCGTTATGAAACGTCGTAATTTGAAACTGAAAATACTTGCAGAGAGTCAGAATTCGGATAAAAAATCACGCTCAGGAGTCAAATTTCCGACATTTGAAACTGAAAATAGGTGCAGAGTCAGAATTCGGATAAAAAATTACGCTCAGGAGTCAAATTTCCGACATTTCAGACATTTTAAAAACTGCAGGGGGGTTTGGGCCAAATATGACCCATCGCCGTTTTCAGTAATTGGCATATTTTCGGTATAAAAAGTCGTAATTTGAAACTGAAAATAGGTGCAGAGAGTCAGAATTCGCCTAAAAATCACGCTCAAGAGTCAAATTTCCGACATTTCAGACATTTTGAAAACTGCAGGGGAGTTTGGTCAAAATATGACCCATCGCCGTTTTCAGTAATTGGAATATTTTCGGTATAAAAATTCGTAATTTGAAACTGAAAATAGGTGCAGAGAGTCAGAATTCAGCTCAAAAGTCACGCCCAGGAGTCAAATTTCTGAAATTTCAGACATTTTGAAAAGTGCAGGGGGGTTTGGGCAAAATATGACCCATCGCCGTTTTTAGCAATTGGCATAATTTCGTTATAAAAATTCGTAATTTGAAACTGAAAATAGGTGCAGAGAGTCAAAATTCGGCTCAAAAATCACGCTCAGGAGTCTAATTTCCGACATTTCAGACATTTTGAAAACTGCAGTGGGGTTTGGGCAAAATATGACCCATCGCCGTTTTCAGTAATAGGCATATTTTCGGTATAAAAAGTCGTAATTTGAAACTGAAATTAGGTGCAGAGAGTCAGAATTCGGCTCAAAAATCACGCTCAGGAGTAAAATTTCCGACATTTCAGACATTTTGAAACTGCAGGGGGGTTTGGCCAAAATATGACCATTCGCCGTTTTCAGTTATTGGCATATTTTCGGTGTAAAAATTCGTAATTTGAAACTGAAAATAAGTGCAGAGAGTCAGAATTCGGCTCAAAAATCACGATCAGGAGTCAAATTTCCGACATTTCAGACATTTTGAAAACTGCAGGGGGGTTTGAGCAAAATATGACCCATCGCCGTTTTCAGTAATTGGCATATTTTCAGTATCAAAATTCGTAATTTGAAACTGAAAATAGGTGCAGAGAGTCAGAATTCGGCTCAAAAATCACGCTCAGGAGTCAAATTTCCGACATTTCAGACATTTTGAAAACTGCAGGGGGGTTTGGGCAAAATATGACTCATCGCCGTTTTCAGTAATAGGCATATTTTCGGTATAAAAAGTCGTAATTTGAAACTGAAAATAGATGCAGAGAGTCAGAATTCGGCTCAAAAATCACGCTCAGGAGTCAAATTTCCGACATTTCAGACATTTTGAAAACTGCAGGGGGGTTTGGGCAAAATATGACCATTCGCCGTTTTCAGTTATTGGCATATTTTCGGTGTAAAAAGTCGTAATTTGAAAGTGAAAATAAGTGCAGAGAGTCAGAATTCAGCTCAAAAATCACGCTCAGGAGTCAAACTTCCGACATTTCAGACATTTTGAAAACTGCAGGGGGGTTTGGGCAAAATATGACCCATCGCCGTTTTCAGTAATTGGCATATTTTCGGTATAAAAAGTCGTAATTTGAAACTGAAAGTAGATGCAGAGAGTCAGAATTCGGCTCAAAAATCACGCTCAGGAGTCAAATTTCCGACATTTCTGACATCTTAAAAACTGCAGGGGGGTTTGGGCAAAATATGACCCATCGCCGATTTCAATAATTGGCATATTTTCGTTATGAAACGTCGTAATTTGAAACTGAAAATACTTGCAGAGAGTCAGAATTCGGATAAAAAATCACGCTCACGAGTTAAATTTCCGACATTTGAAACTGAAAATAGGTGCAGAGAGTCAGAATTTGGATAAATAATCACGCTCAGGAGTCAAATTTCCGACATTTCTGACATTTTAAAAACTGCAGGGGGGTTTGGGCAAAATATGACCCATCGCCGATTTCAGTAATTGGCATATTTTCGTTATGAAACGTCGTAATTTGAAACTGAAAATACTCGCAGAGATTCAGAATTCGGATAAAAAATCACGCTCAGGAGTCAAATTTCCGACATTTGAAACTGAAAATAGGTGCAGAGAGTCAGAATTCGGATAAATATTCACGCTCAGGAGTCAAATTTCCGACATTCCAGACATTTTGAAAACTGCAGGGGGGTTTAGGCAAAATATGACTCATCGCTGTTTTCAGTAATTGGCATATTTTCTGTATAAAAATTCGTAATTTGAAACTGAAAATAGGCGCAGAGAGTCAGAATTCGGGCAAAAAAATCATGCTCATGAGTCAAATTTCCGACATTTCAGACATTTTGAAAACTGCAGGGGGGTTTGGTCAAAATATGACCACACGCCGTTTTCAGTAATTGACATATTTTCGGTATAAAAATTCGTAATTTGAAACTGAAAATAGGTGCAGAGAGTCAGAATTCAGCTCCAAAGTCACGCCCAGGAGTCAAATTTCTGAAATTTCAGACATTTTGAAAACTGCAGGGGGGTTTGGGCAAAATATGACCCATCGCCGTTTTTAGTAATTGGCATAATTTCGTTATAAAAATTCGTAATTTGAAACTGAAAATAGGTGCAGAGAGTCAAAATTCGGCTCAAAAATAACGCTCAGGAGTCTAATTTGAGACATTTCAGACATTTTGAAAACTGCAGGGGGGTTTGGGCAAAATAAGACCCATCGACGTTTTTAGTAATAGGCATATTTTCGGTATAAAAAGTCGTAATTTGAAACTGAAAATAGATGCAGAGTCAGAATTCGGCTCAAAAATCACGCTCAGGAGTCAAATTTCCGACATTTCAGACATTTTGAAAACTGCAGGGGGGTTTAGGCAAAATATGACCATTCGCCGTTTTCAGTTATTGGCATATTTTCGGTGTAAAAAGTCGTAATTTGAAACTGAAAATAAGTGCAGAGAGTCAGAATTCAGCTCAAAAATCACGCTCAGGAGTCAAATTTTCGACATTTCAGACATTTTGAAAACTGCAGGGGGGTTTGGGCAAAATATGACCCATCGCCGTTTTCAGTAATTGGCATATTTTCGGTATAAAAAGTCGTAATTTGAAACTGAAAATAGGTGCAGAGAGTCAGAATTCGGCTCAAAAATCACGCTCAGGAGTCAAATTTCCAACATTTCAGACATTTTGAAAACTGCAGGGGGGTTTGGGCAAAACATGACCCATCGCTGTTTTCAGTAATTGGCATATTTTCGTTATGAAACGTCGTAATTTGAAACTGAAAATACTTGCAGAGAGTCAGAATTCGGATAAAAAATCACGCTCAGGAGTCAAATTTCCGACATTTGAAACTGAAAATAGGTGCAGAGAGTCAGAATTCGGATAAATAATCACGCTCAGGAGTCAAATTTCCGACATTTCAGACATTTTGAAAACTGCAGGGGGGTTTGGGCAAAATATGACCCATCGCCGTTTTCAGTAATTGGTATATTTTCGGTATAAAAAGTCGTCATATGAAACTGAAAATAGGCGCAGAGAGTCAGAATTCGGGCAAAAAAATCACGCTCAGGATTCAAATTTCCGACATTTCAGACATTTTGAAAACTGCAGGGGGGTTTGGGCAAAATATGACCATTCGCCGTTTTCAGTTATTGGCATATTTTCGGTGTAAAAAGTCGTAATTTGAAACTGAAAATAAGTTCAGAGAGTCAGAATTTGGCTCAAAAATCACGCTCAGGAGTCAAATTTCCGACATTTCAGACATTTTGAAAACTGCAGGGGGGTTTGGGCAAAATATGACCCATCGCCGTTTTCAGTAATTGGCATATTTTCGGTATAAAAAGTCGTAATTTGAAACTGAAAATAGGTGCAGAGAGTCAGAATTCGCCTAAAAATCACGCTCAGGAGTCAAATTTCCGACATTTCTGACATTTTAAAAACTGCAGGGGGGTTTGGGCAAAATATGACCCATCGCCGATTTCAGTAATTGGCATATTTTCGTTATGAAACGTCGTAATTTGAAACTGAAAATACTTGCAGAGAGTCAGAATTCGGATAAAAAATCACGCTCAGGAGTCAAATTTCCGACATTTGAAACTGAAAATAGGTGCAGAGTCAGAATTCGGATAAAAAATTACGCTCAGGAGTCAAATTTCCGACATTTCAGACATTTTAAAAACTGCAGGGGGGTTTGGGCCAAATATGACCCATCGCCGTTTTCAGTAATTGGCATATTTTCATTATAAAAAGTCGTAATTTGAAACTGAAAATAGGTGCAGAGAGTCAGAATTCGCCTAAAAATCACGCTCAAGAGTCAAATTTCCGACATTTCAGACATTTTGAAAACTGCAGGGGAGTTTGGTCAAAATATGACCCATCGCCGTTTTCAGTAATTGGAATATTTTCGGTATAAAAATTCGTAATTTGAAACTGAAAATAGGTGCAGAGAGTCAGAATTCAGCTCAAAAGTCACGCCCAGGAGTCAAATTTCTGAAATTTCAGACATTTTGAAAAGTGCAGGGGGGTTTGGGCAAAATATGACCCATCGCCGTTTTTAGCAATTGGCATAATTTCGTTATAAAAATTCGTAATTTGAAACTGAAAATAGGTGCAGAGAGTCAAAATTCGGCTCAAAAATCACGCTCAGGAGTCTAATTTCCGACATTTCAGACATTTTGAAAACTGCAGTGGGGTTTGGGCCAAATATGACCCATCGCCGTTTTCAGTAATAGGCATATTTTCGGTATAAAAAGTCGTAATTTGAAACTGAAAATAGGTGCAGAGAGTCAGAATTCGCCTAAAAATCACGCTCAGGAGTCAAATTTCCGACATTTTTGACATTTTTAAAAACTGCAGGGGGGTTTGGGCAAAATATGACCCATCGCCGATTTCAGTAATTGGCATATTTTCGTTATGAAACGTCGTAATTTGAAACTGAAAATACTTGCAGAGAGTCAGAATTCGGATAAAAAATCACGCTCAGGAGTCAAATTTCCGACATTTGAAACTGAAAATAGGTGCAGAGTCAGAATTCGGATAAAAAATTACGCTCAGGAGTCAAATTTCCGACATTTCAGACATTTTAAAAACTGCAGGGGGGTTTGGGCCAAATATGACCCATCGCCGTTTTCAGTAATTGGCATATTTTCGGTATAAAAAGTCGTAATTTGAAACTGAAAATAGGTGCAGAGAGTCAGAATTCGCCTAAAAATCACGCTCAAGAGTCAAATTTCCGACATTTCAGACATTTTGAAAACTGCAGGGGAGTTTGGTCAAAATATGACCCATCGCCGTTTTCAGTAATTGGAATATTTTCGGTATAAAAATTCGTAATTTGAAACTGAAAATAGGTGCAGAGAGTCAGAATTCAGCTCAAAAGTCACGCCCAGGAGTCAAATTTCTGAAATTTCAGACATTTTGAAAAGTGCAGGGGGGTTTGGGCAAAATATGACCCATCGCCGTTTTTAGCAATTGGCATAATTTCGTTATAAAAATTCGTAATTTGAAACTGAAAATAGGTGCAGAGAGTCAAAATTCGGCTCAAAAATCACGCTCAGGAGTCTAATTTCCGACATTTCAGACATTTTGAAAACTGCAGTGGGGTTTGGGCAAAATATGACCCATCGCCGTTTTCAGTAATAGGCATATTTTCGGTATAAAAAGTCGTAATTTGAAACTGAAAATAGGTGCAGAGAGTCAGAATTCGGCTCAAAAATCACGCTCAGGAGTAAAATTTCCGACATTTCAGACATTTTGAAACTGCAGGGGGGTTTGGCCAAAATATGACCATTCGCCGTTTTCAGTTATTGGCATATTTTCGGTGTAAAAAGTCGTAATTTGAAACTGAAAATAAATGCAGAGAGTCAGAATTCAGCTCAAAAATCACGCTCAGGAGTCAAATTTCCGACATTTCAGACATTTTGAAAACTGCAGGGGGGTTTGGGCAAAATATGACCCATCGCCGTTTTCAGTAATTGGCATATTTTCGGTATAAAAAGTCGTAATTTGAAACTGAAAATAGGTGCAGAGAGTCAGAGTTCGGATAAATAATCACGCTCAGGAGTCAAATTTCCGACATTTCAGATATTTTGAAAACTGCAGGGGGGTTTGGGTAAAATATGACCTATCGCCGTTTTCAGTAATTGGCATATTTTCGGTATAAAAAGTCGTAATTTGAAACTAAAAATAGGTGCAGAGAGTCAGAATTCGGATAAAAAATCACGCTCAGGAGTCAAATTTCCGACATTTTGAAAACTGCAGGGGGGGGGGTTTGGGCAAAATATGACCCATCGCCGTTTTCAGTAATTGGCATATTTTCGGTATAAAAAGTAGTAATTTGAAACTGAAAATAGGTGCAGAGAGTCAGAGTTCGGATAAATAATCACGCTCAGGAGTCAAATTTCCGACATTTCAGATATTTTGAAAACTGCAGGGGGGTTTGGGTAAAATATGACCTATCACCGTTTTCAGTAATTGGCATATTTTCGGTATAAAAAGTCGTAATTTGAAACTGAAAATAGGTGCAGAGAGGCAGAATTTGGATAAAAAAAATCACGCTCAGGAGTCAAATTTCCGACATTTTGAAAACTGCAGGGGGGTTTGGGCAAAATATGACCCATCGTCGTTTTCAGTAATTAGCATAATTTCGGTATAAAAATTCGTAATTTGAAACTGAAAATAGGTGCAGAGAGTCAGAATTTGGCTCAAAAATCACGCTCAGGAGTCAAATTTCCGACATTTCTGACATTTTAAAAACTGCAGGGGGGGTTTGGGCAAAATATGACCCATCGCCGTTTTCAGTAATAGGCATATTTTTGGTATAAAAATTCGTAATTTGAAACTAAAAATAGGTGCAGAGAGTCAGAATTCGGCTCAAAAATCACGCTCAGGAGTCAAATTTAAAACATTTCAGACATTTTGAAAACTGCAGGGGGTTTGGGCAAAATATGACCCATCGCCTATTTAAGTAATTGGCATATTTTCGTTATGAAACGTCGTAATTTGAAACTGAAAATACTCGCAGAGAGTCAGAATTCGGATAAAAAATCACGCTCAGGAGTCAAATTTCCGACATTTGAAACTGAAAATAGGTGCAGAGAGTCAGAATTCGGATAAATAATCACGCTAAGGAGTCAAATTTCCGACATTCCAGACATTTTGAAAACTGCAGGGGGGTTTGGTCAAAATATGACCACACGCCGTTTTCAGTAATTGACATATTTTCGGTATAAAAATTCGTAATTTGAAACTGAAAATAGGTGCAGAGAGTCAGAATTCAGCTCAAAAGTCACGCCCAGGAGTCAAATTTCTGAAATTTCAGACATTTTGAAAACTGCAGGGGGGTTTGGGCAAAATATGACCCATCGCCGTTTTTAGTAATTGGCATAATTTCGTTATAAAAATTCGTAATTTGAAACTGAAAATAGGTGCAGAGAGTCAAAATTCGGCTTAAAAATCACGCTCAGGAGTCTAATTTCCGACATTTCAGACATTTTGAAAACTGCAGGGGGGTTTGGGCAAAATATGACCCATCGCCGTTTTTAGTAATAGGCATATTTTCGGTATAAAAAGTCGTAATTTGAAACTGAAAATAGATGCAGAGTCAGAATTCGGCTCAAAAATCACGTTCAGGAGTCAAATTTCCGACATTTCAGACATTTTGAAAACTGCAGGGGGGTTTAGGCAAAATATGACCATTCGCTGTTTTCAGTTATTGGCATATTTTCGGTGTAAAAAGTCGTAATTTGAAACTGAAAATAGGTGCAGAGAGTCAGAGTTCGGATAAATAATCACACTCAGGAGTCAAATTTCCGACATTGCAGATATTTTGAAAACTGCAGGGGGGTTTGGTTAAAATATGACCCATTGCCGTTTTCAGTAATTGGCATATTTTCGGTATAAAAAGTCGTAATTTGAAACTGAAAATAGGTGCAGAGAGTCAGAATTCGGCTCAAAAATCACGCTCAGGAGTCAAATTTCCGACATTTCAGACATTTTGAAAACTGCAGGGGGGTTTGGGCAAAACATGACCCATCGCTGTTTTCAGTAATTGGCATATTTTCGTTATGAAACGTCGTAATTTGAAACAGAAAATACTTGCAGAGAGTCAGAATTCGGATAAAAAATCACGCTCAGGAGTCAAATTTCCGACATTTGAAACTGAAAATAGGTGCAGAGAGTCAGAATTCGGATAAATAATCACGCTCAGGAGTCAAATTTCCGACATTTCAGACATTTTGAAAACTGCAGGGGGGTTTGGGCAAAATATGACCCATCGCCGTTTTCAGTAATTGGTATATTTTCGGTATAAAAAGTCGTAATTTGAAACTGAAAATAGGCGCAGAGAGTCAGAATTCGGGCAAAAAAATCACGCTCAGGAGTCAAATTTCCGACATTTCAGACATTTTGAAAACTGCAGGGGGGTTTGGGGAAAATATGACCCATCGCCGTTTTCAGTAATTGGCATAATTTCGGTATGAAAATTCGTAATTTGAAACTGAAAATAGGTGCAAAGAGTCAGAATTCGGCTCAAAAATCACGCTCAGGAGTCAAATTTCCGACATTTCAGACATTTTGAAAACTGCAGGGGGGTTTGGGCAAAATATGACCATTCGCCGTTTTCAGTTATTGGCATATTTTCGGTGAAAAAAGTCGTAATTTGAAACTAAAAATAAGTGCAGAGAGTCAGAATTCGGCTCAAAAATCACGCTCGGGAGTCAAATTTCCGACATTTCCGACATTTTGAAAACTGCAGGGGGGTTTGGGCAAAATATGACCTATCGCCGTTTTCAGTAATTGGCATATTTTCGGTATAAAAAGTCGTAATTTGAAACTGAAAATAGGTGCAGAGAGTCAGAATTCGCCTAAAAATCACGCTCAGGAGTCAAATTTCCGACATTTCTGACATTTTAAAAACTGCAGGGGGTTTGGGCAAATATGACCCATCGCCGATTTGAGTAATTGGCATATTTTCGTTATGAAACGTCGTAATTTGAAACTGAAAATACTTGCTGAGAGTCAGAATTCGGATAAAAAATCACGCTCAGGAGTCAAATTTCCGACATTTGAAACTGAAAATAGGTGCAGAGTCAGAATTCGGATAAAAAATCACGCTCAGGAGTCAAATTTCCGACATTTCAGACATTTTAAAAACTGCAGGGGGGTTTGGGCCAAATATGACCCATCGCCGTTTTCAGTAATTGGCATAATTTCGGTATGAAAATTCGTAATTTGAAACTGAAAATAGGTGCAAAGAGTCAGAATTCGGCTCAAAAATCACGCTCAGGAGTCAAATTTCCGACATTTCAGACATTTTGAAAACTGCAGGGGGGTTTGGGCAAAATATGACCATTCGCCGTTTTCAGTTATTGGCATATTTTCGGTGTAAAAAGTCGTAATTTGAAACTGAAAATAAGTGCAGAGAGTCAGAATTCGGCTCAAAAATCACGCTCGGGAGTCAAATTTCCGACATTTCCGACATTTTGAAAACTGCAGGGGGGTTTGGGCAAAGTATGACCTAACGCCGTTTTCAGTAATTGGCATATTTTCGGTATAAAAAGTCGTAATTTGAAACTGAAAATAGGTGCAGAGAGTCAGAATTCGCCTAAAAATCACGCTCAGGAGTCAAATTTCCGACATTTCTGACATTTTAAAAACTGCAGGGGGTTTGGGCAAATATGACCCATCGCCGATTTCAGTAATTGGCATATTTTCGTTATGAAACGTCGTAATTTGAAACTGAAAATACTTGCAGAGAGTCAGAATTCGGATAAAAAATCACGCTCAGGAGTCAAATTTCCGACATTTGAAACTGAAAATAGGTGCAGAGTCAGAATTCGGATAAAAAATCACGCTCAGGAGTCAAATTTCCGACATTTCAGACATTTTAAAAACTGCAGGGGGGTTTGGGCCAAATATGACCCATCGCCGTTTTCAGTAATTGGCATATTTTCGGTATAAAAAGTCGTAATTTGAAACGGAAAATAGGTGCAGAGATTCAGAATTCGCCTAAAAATCACGCTCAAGAGTCAAATTTCCGACATTTCAGACATTTTGAAAACTGCAGGGGAGTTTGGTCAAAATATGACCCATCGCCGTTTTCAGTAATTGGCATATTTTCGGTATAAAAACTCGTAATTTGAAACTGAAAATAGGTGCAGAGAGTCAGAATTCAGCTCAAAAGTCACGCCCAGGAGTCAAATTTCTGAAATTTCAGACCTTTTGAAAAGTGCAGGGGGGTTTGGGCAAAATATGACCCATCGCCGTTTTTAGCAATTGGCATAATTTCGTTATAAAAATTCGTAATTTGAAACTGAAAATAGGTGCAGAGAGTCAAAATTCGGCTCAAAAATCACGCTCAGGAGTCTAATTTCCGACATTTCAGACATTTTGAAAACTGCAGGGGGGTTTGGGCAAAATATGACCCATCGCCGTTTTCAGTAATAGGCATATTTTCGGTATAAAAAGTCGTAATTTGAAACTGAAAATATGTGCAGAGAGTCAGAATTTGGCTCAAAAATCACGCTCAGGAGTAAAATTTCCGACATTTCAGACATTTTGAAAACTGCAGGGGGTTTGGGCAAAATATGACCATTCGCCGTTTTCAGTTATTGGCATATTTTCGGTGTAAAAATTCGTAATTTGAAACTGAAAATCAGCGCAGAGAGTCAGAATTCGGCTCAAAAATCACGCTCAGGAGTCAAATTTCCGACATTTCAGACATTTTGAAAACTGCAGGGGGGTTTGAGCAAAATATGACCCATCGCCGTTTTCAGTAATTGGCATATTTTCGGTATCAAAATTCGTAAGAATTCGGCTCAAAAATCACGCTCAGGAGTCAAATTTCCGACATTTCAGACATTTTGAAAACTGCAGGGGGGTTTGGGCAAAATATGACTCATCGCCGTTTTCAGTAATAGGCATATTTTCGGTATAAAAAGTCGTAATTTGAAACTGAAAATAGATGCAGAGAGTCAGAATTCGGCTCAAAAATCACGCTCAGGAGTCAAATTTCCGACATTTCAGACATTTTGAAAACTGCAGGGGGGTTTGGGCAAAATATGACAATTCGCCGTTTTCAGTTATTGGCATATTTTCGGTGTAAATAGTCGTAATTTAAAACTGAAAATGAGTGCAGAGAGTCAGAATTCAGCTCAAAAATCACGCTCAGGAGTCAAATTTCCGACATTTCAGACATTTTGAAAACTGCAGGGGGTTTGGGCAAATATGACCCATCGCCGATTTCAGTAATTGGCATATTTTCGTTATGAAACGTCGTAATTTGAAACTGAAAATACTTGCAGAGAGTCAGAATTCGGATAAAAAATCACGCTCAGGAGTCAAATTTCCGACATTTGAAACTGAAAATAGGTGCAGAGTCAGAATTCGGATAAAAAATCACGCTCAGGAGTCAAATTTCCGACATTTCAGACATTTTAAAAACTGCAGGGGGGTTTGGGCCAAATATGACCCATCGCCGTTTTCAGTAATTGGCATAATTTCGGTATGAAAATTCGTAATTTGAAACTGAAAATAGGTGCAAAGAGTCAGAATTCGGCTCAAAAATCACGCTCAGGAGTCAAATTTCCGACATTTCAGACATTTTGAAAACTGCAGGGGGGTTTGGGCAAAATATGACCATTCGCCGTTTTCAGTTATTGGCATATTTTCGGTGTAAAAAGTCGTAATTTGAAACTGAAAATAAGTGCAGAGAGTCAGAATTCGGCTCAAAAATCACGCTCGGGAGTCAAATTTCCGACATTTTGAAAACTGCAGGGGGGTTTGGGCAAAATATGACCTATCGCCGTTTTCAGTAATTGGCATATTTTCGGTATAAAAAGTCGTAATTTGAAACTGAAAATAGGTGCAGAGAGTCAGAATTCGCCTAAAAATCACGCTCAGGAGTCAAATTTCCGACATTTCTGACATTTTAAAAACTGCAGGGGGTTTGGGCAAATATGACCCATCGCCGATTTCAGTAATTGGCATATTTTCGTTATGAAACGTCGTAATTTGAAACTGAAAATACTTGCAGAGAGTCAGAATTCGGATAAAAAATCACGCTCAGGAGTCAAATTTCCGACATTTGAAACTGAAAATAGGTGCAGAGTCAGAATTCGGATAAAAAATCACGCTCAGGAGTCAAATTTCCGACATTTCAGACATTTTAAAAACTGCAGGGGGGTTTGGGCCAAATATGACCCATCGCCGTTTTCAGTAATTGGCATATTTTCGGTATAAAAAGTCGTAATTTGAAACGGAAAATAGGTGCAGAGATTCAGAATTCGCCTAAAAATCACGCTCAAGAGTCAAATTTCCGACATTTCAGACATTTTGAAAACTGCAGGGGAGTTTGGTCAAAATATGACCCATCGCCGTTTTCAGTAATTGGCATATTTTCGGTATAAAAATTCGTAATTTGAAACTGAAAATAGGTGCAGAGAGTCAGAATTCAGCTCAAAAGTCACGCCCAGGAGTCAAATTTCTGAAATTTCAGACCTTTTGAAAAGTGCAGGGGGGTTTGGGCAAAATATGACCCATCGCCGTTTTTAGCAATTGGCATAATTTCGTTATAAAAATTCGTAATTTGAAACTGAAAATAGGTGCAGAGAGTCAAAATTCGGCTCAAAAATCACGCTCAGGAGTCTAATTTCCGACATTTCAGACATTTTGAAAACTGCAGGGGGGTTTGGGCAAAATATGACCCATCGCCGTTTTCAGTAATAGGCATATTTTCGGTATAAAAAGTCGTAATTTGAAACTGAAAATAGGTGCAGAGAGTCAGAATTTGGCTCAAAAATCACGCTCAGGAGTAAAATTTCCGACATTTCAGACATTTTGAAAACTGCAGGGGGTTTGGGCAAAATATGACCATTCGCCGTTTTCAGTTATTGGCATATTTTCGGTGTAAAAATTCGTAATTTGAAACTGAAAATAAGTGCAGAGAGTCAGAATTCGGCTCAAAAATCACGCTCAGGAGTCAAATTTCCGACATTTCAGACATTTTGAAAACTGCAGGGGGGTTTGAGCAAAATATGACCCATCGCCGTTTTCAGTAATTGGCATATTTTCGGTATCAAAATTCGTAAGAATTCGGCTCAAAAATCACGCTCAGGAGTCAAATTTCCGACATTTCAGACATTTTGAAAACTGCAGGGGGGTTTGGGCAAAATATGACTCATCGCCGTTTTCAGTAATAGGCATATTTTCGGTATAAAAAGTCGTAATTTGAAACTGAAAATAGATGCAGAGAGTCAGAATTCGGCTCAAAAATCACGCTCAGGAGTCAAATTTCCGACATTTCAGACATTTTGAAAACTGCAGGGGGGTTTGGGCAAAATATGACAATTCGCCGTTTTCAGTTATTGGCATATTTTCGGTGTAAATAGTCGTAATTTAAAACTGAAAATGAGTGCAGAGAGTCAGAATTCAGCTCAAAAATCACGCTCAGGAGTCAAATTTCCGACATTTCAGACATTTTGAAAACTGCAGGGGGGTTTGGGCAAAATATGACCCATCGCTGTTTTCAGTAATTGGCATATTTTCGGTATAAAAAGTCGTAATTTGAAACTGAAAATAGGTGCAGAGAGTCAGAGTTCGGATAAATAATCACGCTCAGAAGTCAAATTTCCGACATTTCAGATATTTTGAAAACTGCAGGGGGGTTTGGGTAAAATATGACCTATCGGTATAAAAAGTCGTAATTTGAAACTGAAAATAGGTGCAGAGAGTCAGAATTCGGATGAAAAAATCACGCTCAGGAGTCAAATTTCCGACATTTTGAAAACTGCAGGAGGGTTTGGGCAAAATATGACCCATCCCCGTTTTCAGTAATTGGCATATTTTCGGTATAAAAAGTTGTAATTTGAAACTGAAAATAGGTGCAGAGAGTCAGAGTTCTTATAAATAATCACGCTCAGGAGTCAAATTTCCGACATTTCAGATATTTTAAAAACTGCAGGGGGGGTTTGGTCAAAATATGACCCATTACCATTTTCAGCAATTGGCATATTTTCGGTATAAAAAGTCGTAATTTGAAACTGAAAATAGGTGCAGAGAGTCAGAATTTGGCTCAAAAATCACGCTCAGGAGTAAAATTTCCGACATTTCAGACATTTTGAAAACTGCAGGGGGTTTGGGCAAAATATGACCATTCGCCGTTTTCAGTTATTGGCATATTTTCGGTGTAAAAATTCGTAATTTGAAACTAAAAATAAGTGCAGAGAGTCAGAATTCGGCTCAAAAATCACGCTCAGGAGTCAAATTTCCGACATTTCAGACATTTTGAAAACTGCAGGGGGGTTTGAGCAAAATATGACCCATCGCCGTTTTCAGTAATTGGCATATTTTCGGTATCAAAATTCGTAAGAATTCGGCTCAAAAATGACGCTCAGGAGTCAAATTTCCGACATTTCAGACATTTTGAAAACTGCAGGGGGGTTTGGGCAAAATATGACTCATCGCCGTTTTCAGTAATAGGCATATTTTCGGTATAAAAAGTCGTAATTTGAAACTGAAAATAGATGCAGAGAGTCAGAATTCGGCTCAAAAATCACGCTCAGGAGTCAAATTTCCGACATTTCAGACATTTTGAAAACTGCAGGGGGGTTTGGGCAAAATATGACAATTCGCCGTTTTCAGTTATTGGCATATTTTCGGTGTAAATAGTCGTAATTTAAAACTGAAAATGAGTGCAGAGAGTCAGAATTCAGCTCAAAAATCACGCTCAGGAGTCAAATTTCCGACATTTCAGACATTTTGAAAACTGCAGGGGGGTTTGGGCAAAATATGACCCATCGCTGTTTTCAGTAATTGGCATATTTTCGGTATAAAAAGTCGTAATTTGAAACTGAAAATAGGTGCAGAGAGTCAGAGTTCGGATAAATAATCACGCTCAGAAGTCAAATTTCCGACATTTCAGATATTTTGAAAACTGCAGGGGGGTTTGGGTAAAATATGACCTATCGGTATAAAAAGTCGTAATTTGAAACTGAAAATAGGTGCAGAGAGTCAGAATTCGGATGAAAAAATCACGCTCAGGAGTCAAATTTCCGACATTTTGAAAACTGCAGGAGGGTTTGGGCAAAATATGACCCATCCCCGTTTTCAGTAATTGGCATATTTTCGGTATAAAAAGTTGTAATTTGAAACTGAAAATAGGTGCAGAGAGTCAGAGTTCTTATAAATAATCACGCTCAGGAGTCAAATTTCCGACATTTCAGATATTTTAAAAACTGCAGGGGGGGTTTGGTCAAAATATGACCCATTACCATTTTCAGCAATTGGCATATTTTCGGTATAAAAAGTCGTAATTTGAAACTGAAAATAGGTGCAGAGAGTCAGAATTCGGCTCAAAAATCACGCTCAGGAGTCAAATTTCAGACATTTCAGACATTTTGAAAACTGTAGGGGGGGGTTTGGGCAAAATATGACCCATCGCTGTTTTCAGTAATTGGCATATTTTCGGTATAAAAAGTCGTAATTTGAAACTGAAAATAGGTGCAGAGAGTCAGAATTCGGCTCAAAAATCACGCTCAGGAGTCAAATTTCCGAAATTTCTGACATTTTGAAAACTACAGGGGGGTTTGGGTAAAATATGACCTATCGCCGTTTTCAGTAATTGGCATATTTTCGGTATAAAAAGTCGTAATTTGAAACTGAAAATAGGTGCAGAGAGTCAGAATTCGGATAAAAAATCACGCTCAAGAGACAAATTTCCGACATTTCAGACATTTTGAAAACTGCAGGGGGGTTTGGTCAAAATATGACCCATTGCCGTTTTCAGTAATTGGCATATTTTCGGTATAAAAAGTCGTAATTTGAAACTGAAAATAGGTGCAAAGAGTCAGAATTCGGCTCAAAAATCACGCTCTGGAGTCAAATTTCAGACATTTCAGACATTTTGAAAACTGCAGGGGGGTTTGGGCAAAATATGACCCTTCGCCGTTTTCAGTAATTGGCATATTTTCGGTGTAAAAAGTCGTAATGTGAAACTGAAAATAAGTGCAGAGAGTCAGAATTCGGCTCAAAAATCACGCTCAGGAGTCAAATTTCCGACATTTTGAAAACTGCAAGGGGGTTTGGGCAAAATATGACCCATCGCCGTTTTCAGTAATTGGCATTTTTTCGGTATAAAAAGTCGTAATTTGAGACTGAAAGTAGATGCAGAGAGTCAGAATTCGGCTCAAAAATCACGCTCAGGAGTCAAATTTCCGACATTTCTGACATCTTAAAAACTGCAGGGGGGTTTGGGCAAAATATGACCCATCG
The DNA here is from genome assembly GCF_040958095.1 of Procambarus clarkii. Lineage (NCBI taxonomy): Eukaryota > Metazoa > Arthropoda > Malacostraca > Decapoda > Cambaridae > Procambarus > Procambarus clarkii. The sequence continues at coordinate 157,430 of NW_027189451.1, forward strand.
CCGATTTCAATAATTGGCATATTTTCGTTATGAAACGTCGTAATTTGAAACTGAAAATACTTGCAGAGAGTCAGAATTCGGATAAAAAATCACGCTCAGGAGTCAAATTTCCGACATTTGAAACTGAAAATAGGTGCAGAGAGTCAGAATTTGGATAAATAATCACGCTCAGGAGTCAAATTTCCGATATTTCAGACATTTTCAAAACTGCAGGGGGGTTTGGGCAAAATATGACCCATCGCCGTTTACAGTAATTGGCATATTTTCATGTTGAAACGTCGTAATTTGAAACTGAAAATAGGTTCAGAGAGTCATAATTTGGCTCAAAAATCACGCTCAGGACTCAAATTTCCGACATTTCAGACATTTTGAAAACTGCAGGGGGGTTTGGGCAAAATATGACCCATCGCCGTTAACAGTATTTGGCATATTTTCGGTATAAAATGTCGTAATTTGAAACTGAAAATAGCTGCAGAGAGTCAGAATTCGGATGAAAAATCATGCTCATCAGTCAAATTTCCGACATTTCAGGCATTTTGAAAACTGCAGGGGGGTTTTGGCAAAATATGACCATTCGACGTTTTCAGTAATTGGCATATTTTCGGTGTAAAAAGTCGTATCTTGAAACTGAAAATAAGTGCAGATAGTCAGCATTCGGCTCAAAAATCACGCTCAGGAGTCAAATTTCCGACATTTCAGACATTTTAAAAACTGCAGGGGGGTTTGGGCAAAATATGACCCATCGCCGTTTTTAGTAATTGGCATATTTTCGGTATAAAAAGTCATAATTTGAAACTGAAAATAGGTGCAGAGAGTCAGAATTCGGATAAAAAATCATGCTCAGGAGTCAAATTTCCGACACAGACATTTTGAAAACTGTACGGGGGTTTAGGGCAAAATATGACCCATAGCCGTTTTCAGTAATTTGGCATATTTTCTGTATAAAAAGTCGTAATTTGAAACTGAAAATAGGTGCAGAGAGTCAGGATTCGGCTCAAAAATCACGCTCAGGAGTCAAATTTCCGAAATTTCAAACATTTTGAAAACTGCAGGGGGGGTTTGGGCAAAATATGACCCATCGCCGTTTTCAGTAATTGGCATATTTTCGGTATAAAAATTCGTAATTTGAAACTGAAAATAGGTGCAGAGAGTCAGAATTCGGCTCAAAAATCACGCTCAGGAGTCAAATTTCCGAAATTTCAGACATTTTGAGAACTGCAGGGGGGTTCGGGCAAAATATGACCCATCGCCGTTTTCAGTAATTGTCATATTTTCGATATAAAAAATCGTAATTTGAAACTGAAAATAGGTGCAGAGAGTCAGAATTCGCCTCAAAAATCACGCTCAGGAGTCAAATTTCCGACATTTCTGACATCTTAAAAACTGCAGGGGGGTTTGGGCAAAATATGACCCATCGCCGATTTCAATAATTGGCATATTTTCGTTATGAAACGTCGTAATTTGAAACTGAAAATACTTGCAGAGAGTCAGAATTCGGATAAAAAATCACGCTCAGGAGTTAAATTTCCGACATTTGAAACTGAAAATAGGTGCAGAGAGTCAGAATTTGGATAAATAATCACGCTCAGGAGTCAAATTTCCGACATTTCAGACATTTTCAAAACTGCAGGGGGGTTTGGGCAAAATATGACACATCGCCGTTTTCAGTAATTGGCATATTTTCGGTATAAAAAGTCGTAATTTGAAACTGATAATAGGTGCAGAGAGTCAGAATTCGGCTCAAAAATCACGCTCAGGAGTCTAATTTCCGAAATTTCAGACATTTTGAAAACTGCAGGGGGGTTTGGGCAAAATATGACCCATCGCCGTTTTCAGTAATTGGCTTATTTTCGGTATAAAAAGTCGTAATTTGAAACTGAAAATAGGTGCAGAGAGTCAAAATTCGGCTCAAAAATCACGCTCAGGAGTCAAATTTCCGAAATTTCTGACATTTTGAAAACTACAGGGGGGTTTGGGTAAAATATGACCTATCGCCGTTTTCAGTAATTGGCATATTTTCAGTATAAAAAGTCGTAATTTGAAACTGAAAATAGGTGCAGATAGTCAGAATTCGGATAAAAAATCACGCTCAGGAGTTTAAATTTCCGACATTTCAGACATTTTGAAAACTGCAAGGGGGTTTGGGCAAAATATGACCTATCGCCGTTTTCAGTAATTGGCATTTTTTCGGTATAAAAAGTCGTAATTTGAAACTGAAAGTAGGTGCAGAGAGTCAGAATTCGGCTCAAAAATCACGCTCAGGAGTCAAATTTCCGACATTTCAGACATTTTCAAAACTGCAGGGGGGTTTGAGCAAAATTTGACCCATCGCCGTTTTCAGTAATTGGCATATTTTCGGTATAAAAAGTCGTAATTTGAAACTGAAAATAGGTGCAGAGAGTCAGAATTCGGATAAAAAATCACGCTCAAGAGTCAAATTTCCGACATTTCAGACATTTTGAAAACTGCAGGGGGGTTTGGTCAAAATATGACCCATTGCCGTTTTCAGTAATTGGCATATTTTCGGTATAAAAAGTCGTAATTTGAAACTGAAAATAGGTGCAAAGAGTCAGAATTTGGCTCAAAAATCACGCTCTGGAGTCAAATTTCAGACATTTCAGACATTTTGAAAACTGCAGGGGGGTTTGGGCAAAATATGACCCTTCGCCGTTTTCAGTAATTGGCATATTTTCGGTGTAAAAAGTCGTAATGTGAAACTGAAAATAAGTGCAGAGAGTCAGAATTCGGCTCAAAAATCACGCTCAGGAGTCAAATTTCCGACATTTTGAAAACTGCAAGAGGGTTTGGGCAAAATATGACCCATCGCCGTTTTCAGTAATTGGCATTTTTTCGGTATAAAAAGTCGTAATTTGAAACTGAAAGTAGATGCAGAGAGTCAGAATTCGGCTCAAAAATCACGCTCAGGAGTCAAATTTTCGACATTTCTGACATCTTAAAAACTGCAGGGGGGTTTGGGCAAAATATGACCCATCGCCGATTTCAATAATTGGCATATTTTCGTTATGAAACGTCGTAATTTGAAACTGAAAATACTTGCAGAGAGTCAGAATTCGGATAAAAAATCACGCTCAGGAGTCAAATTTCCGACATTTGAAACTGAAAATAGGTGCAGAGAGTCAGAATTTGGATAAATAATCACGCTCGGGAGTCAAATTTCCGACATTTCAGACATTTTCAAAACTGCAGGGGGGTTTGGGCAAAATATGACACATCGCCGTTTTCAGTAATTGGCATATTTTCGGTATAAAAAGTCGTAATTTGAAACTGATAATTGGTGCAGAGAGTCAGAATTCGGCTCAAAAATCACGCTCAGGAGTCTAATTTCCGAAATTTCAGACATTTTGAAAACTGCAAGGGGGTTTGGGCAAAATATGACCCATCGCCGTTTTCAGTAATTGGCATATTTTCGGTATAAAAAGTCGTAATTTGAAACTGAAAATAGGTGCAGAGAGCCAGAATTCGGATAAAAAATCAAGCTCAGGAGTCAAATTTCCGACATTTCGGACATTTTGAAAACTGCCGGGGGGTTTGGGCAAAATATGACCCATCGCCGTTTACAGTAATTGGCATATTTTCGGTATGAAACGTCGTAATTTGAAACTGAAAATAGGTGCAGAGAGTCATAATTTGGCTCAAAAATCACGCTCAGGAGTCAAATTTCCGACATTTCAGACATTTTGAAAACTGCAGGGGGGTTTGGGCAAAATATGACCCATCGCCGTTTTCAGTAATTGTCATATTTTCGGTATAAAATGTCGTAATTTGAAACTGAAAATAGCTGCAGAGAGTCAGAATTCGGATGAAAAATCATGCTCATCAGTCAAATTTCCGACATTTCAGGCATTTTGAAAACTGCAGGGGGGTTTGGGCAAAATATGACCATTCGACGTTTTCAGTAATTGGCATATTTTCGGTGTAAAAAGTCGTATCTTGAAACTGAAAATAAGTGCAGATAGTCAGCATTCGGCTCAAAAATCACGCTCAGGATTCAAATTTCCGACATTTCAGACATTTTAAAAACTGCAGGGGGGTTTGGGCAAAATATGACCCATCGCCGTTTTTAGTAATTGGCATATTTTCGGTATAAAAAGTCGTAATTTGAAACTGAAAATAGGTGCAGAGAGTCAGAATTCGGATAAAAAATCATGCTCAGGAGTCAAATTTCCGACATTTCAGACACAGACATTTTGAAAACTGCACGGGGGTTTAGGGCAAAATATGACCCATAGCCGTTTTCAGTAATTGGCATATTTTCTGTATAAAAAGTCGTAATTTGAAACTGAAAATAGGTGCAGAGAGTCAGCATTCGGCTCAAAAATCACGCTCAGGAGTCAAATTTCCGAAATTTCAAACATTTTGAATACTGCAGGGGGGGTTTGGGCAAAATATGACCCATCGCCGTTTTCAGTAATTGGCATATTTTCGGTATAAAAAATCGTAATTTGAAACTGAAAATAGGTGCAGAGAGTCAGAATTCGGCTCAAAAATCACGCTCAGGAGTCAAATTTCCGAAATTTCAGACATTTTGAGAACTGCAGGGGGGTTCGGGCAAAATATGACCCATCGCCGTTTTCAGTAATTGTCATATTTTCGATATAAAAAATCGTAATTTGAAACTGAAAATAGGTGCAGAGAGTCAGAATTCGCCTCAAAAATCACGCTCAGGAGTCAAATTTCCGACATTTCTGACATCTTAAAAACTGCAGGGGGGTTTGGGCAAAATATGACCCATCGCCGATTTCAATAATTGGCATATTTTCGTTATGAAACGTCGTAATTTGAAACTGAAAATACTTGCAGAGAGTCAGAATTCGGATAAAAAATCACGCTCAGGAGTTTAAATTTCCGACATTTCAGACATTTTGAAAACTGCAGGGGGGTTTGGTCAAAATATGACCTATTGCCGTTTTCAGTAATTGCCATATTTTCGGTATAAAAAGTCGTAATTTGAAACTGAAAATAGGTGCAAAGAGTCAGAATTCGGCTCAAAAATCACGCTCAGGAGTCAAATTTCAGACATTTCAGACATTTTGAAAACTGCAGGGGGGTTTGGGCTAAATATGACCCTTCGCCGTTTTCAGTAATTGGCATATTTTCGGTGTAAAAAGTCGTAATGTGAAACTGAAAATAAGTGCAGAGAGTCAGAATTCGGCTCAAAAATCACGCTCAGGAGTCAAATTTCCGACATTTTGAAAACTGCAAGGGGGTTTGGGCAAAATATGACCTATCGCCGTTTTCAGTAATTGGCATTTTTTCGGTATAAAAAGTCGTAATTTGAAACTGAAAGTAGGTGCAGAGAGTCAGAATTCGGCTCAAAAATCACGCTCAGGAGTCAAATTTCCGACATTTCAGACATTTTCAAAACTGCAGGGGGGTTTGAGCAAAATTTGACCCATCGCCGTTTTCAGTAATTGGCATATTTTCGGTATAAAAAGTCGTAATTTGAAACTGAAAATAGGTGCAGAGAGTCAGAATTCGGCTCAAAAATCACGCTCAAGAGTCAAATTTCCGACATTTCAGACATTTTGAAAACTGCAGGGGGGTTTGGTCAAAATATGACCCATTGCCGTTTTCAGTAATTGGCATATTTTCGGTATAAAAAGTCGTAATTTGAAACTGAAAATAGGTGCAAAGAGTCAGAATTCGGCTCAAAAATCACGCTCTGGAGTCAAATTCCAGACATTTCAGACATTTTGAAAACTGCAAGGGGGTTTGGGCAAAATATGACCCATCGCCGTTTTCAGTAATTGGCATTTTTTCGGTATAAAATTCGTAATTTGAAACTGAAAGTAGATGCAGAGAGTCAGAATTCGGCTCAAAAATCACGCTCAGGAGTCAAATTTTCGACATTTCTGACATCTTAAAAACTGCAGGGGGGTTTGGGCAAAATATGACCCATCGCCGATTTCAATAATTGGCATATTTTCGTTATGAAACGTCGTAATTTGAAACTGAAAATACTTGCAGAGAGTCAGAATTCGGATAAAAAATCACGCTCAGGAGTCAAATTTCCGACATTTGAAACTGAAAATAGGTGCAGAGAGTCAGAATTTGGATAAATAATCACGCTCAGGAGTCAAATTTCCGACATTTCAGACATTTTCAAAACTGCAGGGGGGTTTGGGCAAAATATGACACATCGCCGTTTTCAGTAATTGGCATATTTTCGGTATAAAAAGTCGTAATTTGAAACTGATAATAGGTGCAGAGAGTCAGAATTCGGCTCAAAAATCACGCTCAGGAGTCTAATTTCCGAAATTTCAGACATTTTGAAAACTGCAAGGGGGTTTGGGCAAAATATGACCCATCGCCGTTTTCAGTAATTGGCATATTTTCGGTATAAAAAGTCGTAATTTGAAACTGAAAAAAGGTGCAGAGAGCCAGAATTCGGATAAAAAATCAAGCTCAGGAGTCAAATTTCCGACATTTCGGACATTTTGAAAACTGCCGGGGGGTTTGGGCAAAATATGACCCATCGCCGTTTACAGTAATTGGCATATTTTCGGTATGAAACGTCGTAATTTGAAACTGAAAATAGGTGCAGAGAGTCATAATTTGGCTCAAAAATCACGCTCAGGAGTCAAATTTCCGACATTTTAGACATTTTGAAAACTGCAGGGGGGTTTGGGCAAAATATGACCCATCGCCGTTAACAGTAATTGGCATATTTTCGGTATAAAAAGTCGTAATTTGAAACTGAAAATAGGTGCAGAGAGTCAGAATTCGGATAAAATCACGCTCAAGAGTCAAATTTCCGACATTTCAGACATTTTGAAAACTGCAGGGGGGTTTGGGCTAAATATGACCCTTCGCCGTTTTCAGTAATTGGCATATTTTCGGTGTAAAAAGTCGTAATGTGAAACTGAAAATAAGTGCAGAGAGTCAGAATTCGGCTCAAAAATCACGCTCAGGAGTCAAATTTCCGACATTTTGAAAACTGCAAGGGGGTTTGGGCAAAATATGACCTATCGCCGTTTTCAGTAATTGGCATTTTTTCGGTATAAAAAGTCGTAATTTGAAACTGAAAGTAGGTGCAGAGAGTCAGAATTCGGCTCAAAAATCACGCTCAGGAGTCAAATTTCCGACATTTCAGACATTTTCAAAACTGCAGGGGGGTTTGAGCAAAATTTGACCCATCGCCGTTTTCAGTAATTGGCATATTTTCGGTATAAAAAGTCGTAATTTGAAACTGAAAATAGGTGCAGAGAGTCAGAATTCGGCTCAAAAATCACGCTCAAGAGTCAAATTTCCGACATTTCAGACATTTTGAAAACTGCAGGGGGGTTTGGTCAAAATATGACCCATTGCCGTTTTCAGTAATTGGCATATTTTCGGTATAAAAAGTCGTAATTTGAAACTGAAAATAGGTGCAAAGAGTCAGAATTCGGCTCAAAAATCACGCTCTGGAGTCAAATTCCAGACATTTCAGACATTTTGAAAACTGCAAGGGGGTTTGGGCAAAATATGACCCATCGCCGTTTTCAGTAATTGGCATTTTTTCGGTATAAAATTCGTAATTTGAAACTGAAAGTAGATGCAGAGAGTCAGAATTCGGCTCAAAAATCACGCTCAGGAGTCAAATTTTCGACATTTCTGACATCTTAAAAACTGCAGGGGGGTTTGGGCAAAATATGACCCATCGCCGATTTCAATAATTGGCATATTTTCGTTATGAAACGTCGTAATTTGAAACTGAAAATACTTGCAGAGAGTCAGAATTCGGATAAAAAATCACGCTCAGGAGTAAAATTTCCGACATTTGAAACTGAAAATAGGTGCAGAGAGTCAGAATTTGGATAAATAATCACGCTCAGGAGTCAAATTTCCGACATTTCAGACATTTTCAAAACTGCAGGGGGGTTTGGGCAAAATATGACACATCGCCGTTTTCAGTAATTGGCATATTTTCGGTATAAAAAGTCGTAATTTGAAACTGATAATAGGTGCAGAGAGTCAGAATTCGGCTCAAAAATCACGCTCAGGAGTCTAATTTCCGAAATTTCAGACATTTTGAAAACTGCAAGGGGTTTGGGCAAAATATGACCCATCGCCGTTTTCAGTAATTGGCATATTTTCGGTATAAAAAGTCGTAATTTGAAACTGAAAATAGGTGCAGAGAGCCAGAATTCGGATAAAAAATCAAGCTCAGGAGTCAAATTTCCGACATTTCGGACATTTTGAAAACTGCCGGGGGGTTTGGGCAAAATATGACCCATCGCCGTTTACAGTAATTGGCATATTTTCGGTATGAAACGTCGTAATTTGAAACTGAAAATAGGTGCAGAGAGTCATAATTTGGCTCAAAAATCACGCTCAGGAGTCAAATTTCCGACATTTTAGACATTTTGAAAACTGCAGGGGGGTTTGGGCAAAATATGACCCATCGCCGTTAACAGTAATTGGCATATTTTCGGTATAAAAAGTCGTAATTTGAAACTGAAAATAGGTGCAGAGAGTCAGAATTCGGATAAAATCACGCTCAAGAGTCAAATTTCCGACATTTCAGACATTTTGAAAACAGCAGGGGGGTTTGGTCAAAATATGACCCATCGCAGTTTTCAGTAATTGGCATATTTTCGGTATAAAATGTCGTAATTTGAAACTGAAAATAGCTGCAGAGAGTCAGAATTCGGATGAAAAATCATGCTCATCAGTCAAATTTCCGACATTTCAGGCATTTTGAAAACTGCAGGGGGGTTTGGGCAAAATATGACCATTCGACGTTTTCAGTAATTGGCATATTTTCGGTGTAAAAAGTCGTATCTTGAAACTGAAATTAAGTGCAGATAGTCAGCATTCGGCTCAAAAATCACGCTCAGGAGTCAAATTTCCGACATTTCAGACATTTTGAAAACTGCAGGGGGGTTTGGGCAAAATATGACCCATCGCCGTTTTTAGTAATTGGCATATTTTCGGTATAAAAAGTCGTAATTTGAAACTGAAAATAGGTGCAGAGAGTCAGAATTCGGATAAAAAATCATGCTCAGGAGTCAAATTTCCGACATTTCAGACACAGACATTTTGAAAACTGCACGGGGGTTTGGGGCAAAATATGACCCATCGCCGTTTTCAGTAATTGGCATATTTTCTGTATAAAAAGTCGTAATTTGAAACTGAAAATAGGTGCAGAGAGTCAGAATTCGGCTCAAAAATCACGCTCAGGAGTCAAATTTTCGAAATTTCAAACATTTTGAAAACTGCAGGGGGGGGGTTTGGGCAAAATATGACCCATCGCCGTTTTCAGTAATTGGCATATTTTCGGTATAAAAATTCGTAATTTGAAACATGAAATAGGTTCAGAGAGTCGGAATTCGGCTCAAAAATCACGCTCAGGAGTCAAATTTCCGACATTTCAGACATTTTGAAAACTGCAGGGGGGTTTGGGCAAAATATGACCCATCGCCGTTTTCGGTAATTGGCATATTTTCGGTATAAAAAGTCATAATTTGAAACTGAAAATAGGTGCAAAGAGTCAGAATTCGGATAAAAAATCACTCTCAGGAGTCAAATTTCCAACATTTCAGACATTTTGAAAACTGCAGGGGGGTTTGGTCAAAATATGACCCATCGCCGTTTTCAGTAATTGGCATATTTTCGGTATAAAAATTCGTAATTTGAAACTGAAAATAGGTGCAGAGAGTCAGAATTCGGCTCAAAAATCACGCTCAGGAGTCAAATTTCCGAAATTTCAGACATTTTGAGAACTGCAGGGGGGTTCGGGCAAAATATGACCCATCGCCGTTTTCAGTAATTGGCATATTTTCGATATAAAAAATCGTAATTTGAAACTGAAAATAGGTGCAGAGAGTCAGAATTCGCCTCAAAAATCACGCTCAGGAGTCAAATTTCCGACATTTCTGACATCTTAAAAACTGCAGAGGGGTTTGGGCAAAATATGACCCTTTGCCGATTTCAATAATTGGCATATTTTCGTTATGAAACGTCGTAATTTGAAACTGAAAATACTTGCAGAGAGTCAGAATTCGGATAAAAAATCACGCTCAGGAGTTAAATTTCCGACATTTGAAACTGAAAATAGGTGCAGAGAGTCAGAATTTGGATAAATAATCACGCTCAGGAGTCAAATTTCCGACATTTCAGACATTTTCAAAACTGCAGGGGGGTTTGGGCAAAATATGACACATCGCCGTTTTCAGTAATTGGCATATTTTCGGTATAAAAAGTCGTAATTTGAAACTGAAAATAGGTGCAGAGAGCCAGAATTCGGATAAAAAATCAAGCTCAGGAGTCAAATTTCCGACATTTTGGACATTTTGAAAACTGCCGGGGGGTTTGGGCAAAATATGACCCATCGCCGTATACAGTAATTGGCATATTTTCGGTATGAAACGTCGTAATTTGAAACTGAAAATAGGTGCAGAGAGTCATAATTCAGCTCAAAAGTCACGCCCAGGAGTCAAATTTCTGAAATTTCAGACCTTTTGAAAAGTGCAGGGGGGTTTGGGCAAAATATGACCCATCGCCGTTTTTAGCAATTGGCATAATTTCGTTATAAAAATTCGTAATTTGAAACTGAAAATAGGTGCAGAGAGTCAAAATTCGGCTCAAAAATCACGCTCAGGAGTCTAATTTCCGACATTTCAGACATTTTGAAAACTGCAGGGGGGTTTGGGCAAAATATGACCCATCGCCGTTTTCAGTAATAGGCATATTTTCGGTATAAAAAGTCGTAATTTGAAACTGAAAATAGGTGCAGAGAGTCAGAATTCGGCTCAAAAATCACGCTTAGGAGTAAAATTTACGACATTTCAGACATTTTGAAAACTGCAGGGGGGTTTGGGCAAAATATGACCATTCGCCGTTTTCAGTTATTGGCATATTTTCGGTGTAAAAATTCGTAATTTGAAACTGAAAATAAGTGCAGAGAGTCAGAATTCGGCTCAAAAATCACGCTCAGGAGTCAAATTTCCGACATTTCAGACATTTTGAAAACTGCAGGGGTGTTTGAGCAAAATATGACCCATCGCCGTTTTCAGTAATTGGCATATTTTCGGTATCAAAATTCGTAATTTGAAACTGAAAATAGGTGCAGAGAGTCAGAATTCGGCTCAAAAATCACGCTCAGGAGTCAAATTTCCGACATTTCAAACATTTTGAAAACTGCAGGGGGGTTTGGGCAAAATATGACTCATCGCCGTTTTCAGTAATAGGCATATTTTCGGTATAAAAAGTCGTAATTTGAAACTGAAAATAGATGCAGAGAGTCAGAATTCGGCTCAAAAATCACGCACAGGAGTCAAATTTCCGACATTTCAGACATTTTGAAAATTGCAGGGGGGTTTGGGCAAAATATGACAATTCGCCGTTTTCAGTTATTGGCATATTTTCGGTGTAAATAGTCGTAATTTAAAACTGAAAATGAGTGCAGAGAGTCAGAATTCAGCTCAAAAATCACGCTCAGGAGTCAAATTTCCGACATTTCAGACATTTTGAAAACTGCAGGGGGGTTTGGGCAAAATATGACCCATCGCTGTTTTCAGTAATTGGCATATTTTCGGTATAAAAAGTCGTAATTTGAAACTGAAAATAGGTGCAGAGAGTCAGAGTTCGGATAAATAATCACGCTCAGGAGTCAAATTTCCGACATTTCAGATATTTTGAAAACTGCAGGGGGGTTTGGGTAAAATATGACCTATCGGTATAAAAAGTCGTAATTTGAAACTGAAAATAGGTGCAGAGAGTCAGAATTCGGATAAAAAAATCACGCTCAGGAGTCAAATTTCCGACATTTTGAAAACTGCAGGAGGGTTTGGGCAAAATATGACCCATCCCCGTTTTCAGTAATTGGCATATTTTCGGTATAAAAAGTCGTAATTTGAAACTGAAAATAGGTGCAGAGAGTCAGAGTTCTTATAAATAATCACGCTCAGGAGTCAAATTTCCGACATTTCAGATATTTTAAAAACTGCAGGGGGGTTTGGTCAAAATATGACCCATTACCATTTTCAGCAATTGGCATATTTTCGGTATAAAAAGTCGTAATTTGAAACTGAAAATAGGTGCAGAGAGTCAGAATTCGGCTCAAAAATCACGCTCAGGAGTCAAATTTCAGACATTTCAGACATTTTGAAAACTGTTGGGGGGTTTGGGCAAAATATGACCCATCGCTGTTTTCAGTAATTGGCATATTTTCGGTATAAAATTCGTAATTTGAAACTGAAAATAGGTGCAGAGAGTCAGAATTCGGCTCAAAAATCACGCTCAGGAGTCAAATTTCCGAAATTTCTGACATTTTGAAAACTACAGGGGGGTTTGGGTAAAATATGACCTATCGCCGTTTTCAGTAATTGGCATATTTTCAGTATAAAAAGTCGTAATTTGAAACTGAAAATAGGTGCAGAGAGTCAGAATTCGGCTCAAAAATCACGCTCAGGAGTCAAATTTCAGACATTTCAGACATTTTGAAAACTGCAGGGGGGTTTGGTCAAAATATGACCCATTGCCGTTTTCAGTAATTGCCATATTTTCGGTATAAAAAGTCGTAATTTGAAACTGAAAATAGGTGCAAAGAGTCAGAATTCGGCCCAAAAATCACGCTCAGAAGTCAAATTTCAGACATTTCAGACATTTTGAAAACTGCAGGGGGGTTTGGGCAAAATATGACCCTTCGCCGTTTTCAGTAATTGGCATATTTTCGGTGTAAAAAGTCGTAATGTGAAACTGAAAATAAGTGCAGAGAGTCAGAATTCGGCTCAAAAATCACGCTCAGGAGTCAAATTTCCGACATTTTGAAAACTGCAAGGGGGTTTGTGCAAAATATGACCTATCGCTGTTTTCAGTAATTGGCATTTTTTCGGTATAAAAAGTCGTAATTTGAAACTGAAAGTCGGTGCAGAGAGTCAGAATTCGGCTCAAAAATCACGCTCAGGAGTCAAATTTCCTACATTTCAGACATTTTCAAAACTGCAGGGGGGTTTGAGCAAAATTTGACCCATCGCCGTTTTCAGTAATTGGCATATTTTCGGTATAAAAAGTCGTAATTTGAAACTGAAAATAGGTGCAGAGAGTCAGAATTCGGATAAAAAATCACGCTCAAGAGACAAATTTCCGACATTTCAGACATTTTGAAAACTGCAGGGGGGTTTGGTCAAAATATGACCCATTGCCGTTTTCAGTAATTGGCATATTTTCGGTATAAAAAGTCGTAATTTGAAACTGAAAATAGGTGCAAAGAGTCAGAATTCGACTCAAAAATCACGCTCTGGAGTCAAATTTCAGACATTTCAGACATTTTGAAAACTGCAGGGGGGTTTGGGCAAAATATGACCCTTCGCCGTTTTCAGTAATTGGCATATTTTCGGTGTAAAAAGTCGTAATGTGAAACTGAAAATAAGTGCAGAGTCAGAATTCGGCTCAAAAATCACGCTCAGGAGTCAAATTTCCGACATTTTGAAAAACTGCAAGGGGGTTTGGGCAAAATATGACCCATCGCCGTTTTCAGTAATTGGCATTTTTTCGGTATAAAAAGTCGTAATTTGAAACTGAAAGTAGATGCAGAGAGTCAGAATTCGGCTCAAAAATCACGCTCAGGAGTCAAATTTTCGACATTTCTGACATCTTAAAAACTGCAGGGGGGTTTGGGCAAAATATGACCCATCGCCGATTTCAATAATTGGCATATTTTCGTTATGAAACGTCGTAATTTGAAACTGAAAATACTTGCAGAGAGTCAGAATTCGGATAAAAAATCACGCTCAGGAGTCAAATTTCCGACATTTGAAACTGAAAATAGGTGCAGAGAGTCAGAATTTGGATAAATAATCACGCTCAGGAGTCAAATTTCCGACATTTCAGACATTTTCAAAACTGCAGGGGGGTTTGGGCAAAATATGACACATCGCCGTTTTCAGTAATTGACATATTTTCGGTATAAAAAGTCGTAATTTGAAACTGATAATTGGTGCAGAGAGTCAGAATTCGGCTCAAAAATCACGCTCAGGAGTCTAATTTCCGAAATTTCAGACATTTTGAAAACTGCAAGGGGGTTTGGGCAAAATATGACCCATCGCCGTTTTCAGTAATTGGCATATTTTCGGTATAAAAAGTCGTAATTTGAAACTGAAAATAGGTGCAGAGAGCCAGAATTCGGATAAAAAATCAAGCTCAGGAGTCAAATTTCCGACATTTCGGACATTTTGAAAACTGCCGGGGGGTTTGGGCAAAATATGACCCATCGCCGTTTACAGTAATTGGCATATTTTCGGTATGAAACGTCGTAATTTGAAACTGAAAATAGGTGCAGAGAGTCATAATTTGGCTCAAAAATCACGCTCAGGAGTCAAATTTCCGACATTTCAGACATTTTGAAAACTGCAGGGGGGTTTGGGCAAAATATGACCCATCGCCGTTAACAGTAATTGGCATATTTTCGGTATGAAACGTCGTTATTTGAAACGGAAAATAGGTGCAGAGAGTCAGAATTCGGCTCAAAAATCACGCTCAGGAGTCAATTTTCCGACATTTCAGACATTTTGAAAACAGCAGGGGGGTTTGGTCAAAATATGACCCATCGCCGTTTTCAGTAATTGGCATATTTTCGGTATAAAATGTCGTAATTTGAAACTGAAAATAGCTGCAGAGAGTCAGAATTCGGATGAAAAATCATGCTCATCAGTCAAATTTCCGACATTTCAGGCATTTTGAAAACTGCAGGGGGGTTTGGGCAAAATATGACCATTCGACGTTTTCAGTAATTGGCATATTTTCGGTGTAAAAAGTCGTATCTTGAAACTGAAAATAAGTGCAGATAGTCAGCATTCGGCTCAAAAATCACGCTCAGGAGTCAAATTTCCGACATTTCAAACATTTTGAAAACTGCAGGGGGGTTTGGGCAAAATATGACCCATCGCCGTTTTTAGTAATTGGCATATTTTCGGTATAAAAAGTCGTAATTTGAAACTGAAAATAGGTGCAGAGAGTCAGAATTCGGATAAAAAATCATGCTCAGGAGTCAAATTTCCGACATTTCAGACACAGACATTTTGAAAACTGCACGGGGGTTTAGGGCAAAATATGACCCATAGCCGTTTTCAGTAATTGGCACATTTTCTGTATAAAAAGTCGTAATTTAAAACTGAAAATAGGTGCAGAGAGTCAGAATTCGGCTCAAAAATCACGCTCAGGAGTCAAATTTCCGAAATTTCAAACATTTTGAAAAACTGCAGGGGGGGTTTGGGCAAAATATGACCCATCGCCGTTTTCAGTAATTGGCATATTTTCGGTATAAAAATTCGTAATTTGAAACTGAAAATAGGTGCAGAGAGTCAGAATTCGGCTCAAAAATCACGCTCAGGAGTCAAATTTCCGAAATTTCAGACATTTTGAGAACTGCAGGGGGGTTCGGGCAAAATATGATCCATCGCCGTTTTCAGTAATTGGCATATTTTCGATATAAAAAAATCGTAATTTGAAACTGAAAATAGGTGCAGAGAGTCAGAATTCGCCTCAAAAATCACGCTCAGGAGTCAAATTTCCGACATTTCTGACATCTTAAAAACTGCAGGGGGGTTTGGGCAAAATATGACCCATCGCCGATTTCAATAATTGGCATATTTTTCGTTATGAAACGTCGTAATTTGAAACTGAAAATACTTGCAGAGAGTCAGAATTCGGATAAAAATAACGCTCAGGAGTTAAATTTCCGACATTTGAAACTGAAAATAGGTGCAGAGAGTCAGAGTTTGGATAAATAATCACGCTCAGGAGTCAAATTTCGACATTTCAGACATTTTCAAAACTGCAGGGGGTTTGGGCAAAATATGACACATCGCTGTTTTCAGTAAATTGGCATATTTTCGCTATAAAAAGTCGTAATTTGAAACTGATAATAGGTGCAGAGAGTCAGAATTCGGCTCAAAAATCACGCCCAGGAGTCTAATTTCCGAAATTTCAGACATTTTGAAAACTGCAGGGGGGTTTGGGCAAAATATGACCCATCGCCGTTTTCAGTAATTGGCATATTTTCGGTATAAAAAAGTCGTAATTTGAAACTGAAATAAGGTGCAGAGAGTCAGAATTCGGCTCAAAAATCACGCTCAGGAGTCAAATTTCCGAAATTTCTGACATTTTGAAAACTACAGGGGGGTTTGGGTAAAATATGACCTATCGCCGTTTTCAGTAATTGGCATATTTTCAGTATAAAAAGTCGTAATTTGAAACTGAAAATAGGTGCAGAGAGTCAGAATTCGGATAAAAAATCACGCTCAGGAGTTTAAATTTCCGACATTTCAGACATTTTGAAAACTGCAGGGGGGTTTGGTCAAAATATGACCCATTGCCGTTTTCAGTAATTGCCATATTTTCGGTATAAAAAGTCGTAATTTGAAACTGAAAATAGGTGCAAAGAGTCAGAATTCGGCTCAAAAATCACGCTCAGGAGTCAAATTTCAGACATTTCAGACATTTTGAAAACTGCAGGGGGGTTTGGGCAAAATATGACCCTTCGCCGTTTTCAGTAATTGGCATATTTTTCGGTGTAAAAAGTCGTAATGTGAAACTGAAAAATAAGTGCAGAGAGTCAGAATTCGGCTCAAAAATCACGCTCAGGAGTCAAATTTCCGACATTTTGAAAACTGCAAGGGGGTTTGGGCAAAATATGACCTATCGCCGTTTTCAGTAATTGGCATTTTTTCGGTATAAAAAGTCGTAATTTGAAACTGAAAGTAGGTGCAGAGGAGTCAGAATTCGGCTCAAAAATCACGCTCAGGAGTCAAATTTCCGAAATTTCAGACATTTTCAAAACTGCAGGGGGGTTTGAGCAAAATTTGACCCATCGCCGTTTTCAGTAATTGGCATATTTTCGGTATAAAAAAGTCGTAATTTGAAACTGAAAATAGGTGCAGAGAGTCCAGAATTCGGATAAAAAATCACGCTCAAGAGTCAAATTTCCGACATTTCCAGACATTTTGAAAACTGCAGGGGGGTTTGGTTCAAAATATGACCCATTGCCGTTTTCAGTAATTGGCATATTTTCGGTATAAAAAGTCGTAATTTGAAACTGAAAATAGGTGCAGAGAGCCAGAATTCGGATAAAAATCAAGCTCAGGAGTCAAATTTCCGACATTTCGGACATTTTGAAAACTGCCGGGGGGTTTGGGCAAAATATGACCCATCGCCGTTTTACAGTAATTGGCATATTTTCGGTATGAAACGTCGTAATTTGAAACTGAAAATAGGTGCAGAGAGTCATAATTTGGCTCAAAAAATCACGCTCAGGAGTCAAATTTCCGACATTTCAGACATTTTGAAAACTGCAGGGGGGGTTTGGGCAAAATATGACCCATCGCCGTTAACAGTAATTGGCATATTTTCGGTATGAAACGTCGTTATTTGAAACGGAAAATAGGTGCAGAGAGTCAGAATTCGGCTCAAAAATCACGCTCAGGAGTCAATTTTCCGACATTTCAGACATTTTGAAAACAGCAGGGGGGTTTGGTCAAATATGACCCATCGCCGTTTTCAGTAATTGGCATATTTTCGGTATAAATGTCGTAATTTGAACTGAAAATAGCTGCAGAGAGTCAGAATTCGGATGAAAAATCATGCTCATCAGTCAAATTTCCGACATTTCAGGCATTTTGAAAACTGCAGGGGGGTTTGGGCAAAATATGACCATTCGACGTTTTCAGTAATTGGCATATTTTCGGTATAAAAAGTCGTATCTTGAAACTGAAAATAAGTGCAGATAGTCAGCATTCGGCTCAAAAATCACGCTCAGGAGTCAAATTTCCGACATTTCAAACATTTTGAAAACTGCAGGGGGGTTTGGGCAAAATATGACCCATCGCCGTTTTTGGTAATTGGCATATTTTCGGTATAAAAAGTCGTAATTTGAAACTGAAAATAGGTGCAGAGAGTCAGAATTCGGATAAAAAATCATGCTCAGGAGTCAAATTTCCGACATTTCAGACACAGACATTTTGAAAACTGCACGGGGTTTAGGGCAAAATATGACCCATAGCCGTTTTCAGTAATTGGCACATTTTCTGTATAAAAAGTCGTAATTTGAAACTGAAAATAGGTGCAGAGAGTCAGAATTCGGCTCAAAAATCACGCTCAGGAGTCAAATTTCCGAAATTTCAAAACATTTTGAAAACTGCAGGGGGGGTTTTGGGCAAAATATGACCCATCGCCGTTTTCAGTAATTGCATATTTTTCGGTATAAAAAATTCGTAATTTGAAACTGAAAATAGGTGCAGAGAGTCAGAATTCGGCTCAAAAATCACGCTCAGGAGTCAAATTTCCGAAATTTCAGACATTTTGAGAACTGCAGGGGGGTTCGGGCAAAATATGACCCATCGCCGTTTTCAGTAATTGGCATATTTTCGATATAAAAAATCGTAATTTGAAACTGAAAATAGGTGCAGAGAGTCAGAATTCGCCTCAAAAAATCACGCTCAGGAGTCAAATTTCCGACATTTCTGACATCTTAAAAACTGCAGGGGGGTTTGGGCAAAATATGACCCATCGCCGATTTCAATAATTGGCATATTTTCGTTATGAAAACGTCGTAATTTGAAACTGAAAATACTTGCAGAGAGTCAGAATTCGATAAAAAAATCACGCTCAGGAGTTAAATTTCCGACATTTGAAACTGAAAATAGTGGAGAGAGTCAGAGTTTGGATAAATAATCACGCTCAGGAGTCAAATTTCCGACATTTCAGACATTTTCAAAACTGCAGGGGGGTTTGGGCAAAATATGACACATCGCTGTTTTCAGTAATTGCATATTTCGGTATAAAAAGTCGTAATTTGAAACTGATAAAGGTGCAGAGAGTCAGAATTCGGCTCAAAAATCACGCCCAGGAGTCTAATTTCCGAAATTTCAGACATTTGAAAACTGCAGGGGGGTTTGGGCAAAATATGACCCATCGCCGTTTTCAGTAATTGGCATATTTTCGGTATAAAAAAGTCGTAATTTGAAACTGAAATAAGGTGCAGAGAGTCAGAATTCCGCTCAAAAATCACGCTCAGGAGTCAAATTTCCGAAATTTCTGACATTTTGAAAACTACAGGGGGGTTTTGGGTAAAATATGACCTATCGCCGTTTTCAGTAATTGGCATATTTTCAGTATAAAAAGTCGTAATTTGAAACTGAAATAGGTGCAGAGAGTCAGAATTCGGATAAAAAATCACGCTCAGGATTTAAATTTCGACAATTTCAGACATTTGAAAACTGCAGGGGGGTTTGGTCAAAATATGACCCATTGGCCGTTTTCAGTAATTTGCCATATTTTCGGTATAAAAAGTCGTAATTTGAAACTGAAAATAGGTGCAAAGAGTCAGCATTCGGCTCAAAAATCACGCTCAGGAGTCAAATTTCAGACATTTCAGACATTTTGAAAACTGCAGGGGGGTTTGGGCAAAATATGACCCTTCGCCGTTTTCAGTAATTGGCATATTTTCGGTGTAAAAAGTCGTAATGTGAAACTGAAAATAAGTGCAGAGAGTCAGAATTCGGCTCAAAAATCACGCTCAGGAGTCAAATTTCCGACATTTTGAAAACTGCAAGGGGGTTTGGGCAAAATATGACCTATTCGCCGTTTCAGTAATTGGCATTTTTTCGGTATAAAAGTCGTAATTTGAAACTGAAAGTAGGTGCAGAGAGTCAGAATTTCGGCTCAAAAATCACGCTCAGGAGTCAAATTTCCGAAATTTCAGACATTTTCAAAACTGCAGGGGGTTTGAGCAAAATTTGACCCATCGCCGTTTTCAGTAATTGGCATATTTTCGGTATAAAAAGTCGTAATTTGAAAACTGAAAATAGGTGCAGAGAGTCAGAATTCGGATAAAAAATCACGCTCAAGAGTCAAATTTCCGACATTTTGAAAACTGCAGGGGGGTTTGGTCAAAATATGACCCATTGCCGTTTTCAGTAATTGGCATATTTTCGGTATAAAAAGTCGTAATTTGAAACTGAAAATAGGTGCAAAGAGTCAGAATTCGGCTCAAAAAATCACGCTCTGGAGTCTAATTCCAGACATTTCAGACATTTTGAAAACTGCAGGGGGGTTTGGGCAAAATATGACCCATCGCCGTTTTCAGTAATTGGCATTTTTTCGGTATAAAAAGTCGTAATTTGAAACTGAAAGTAGATGCAGAGAGTCAGAATTCGGCTCAAAAAATCACGCTCAGGAGTCAAATTTTCGACATTTCTGACATTTTAAAAACTGCAGGGGGGTTTGGGCAAAATATGACCCATCGCCGATTTCAATAATTGGCATATTTTCGTTATGAAACGTCGTAATTTGAAAACTGAAAATACTTGCAGAGGAGTCAGAATTCGGCTAAAAAATCACGCTCAGGAGTCAAATTTCCGACATTTGAAACTGAAAATAGGTGCAGAGAGTCAGAATTTGGATAAATAATCACGCTCAGGAGTCAAATTTCCGACATTTCAGACATTTTCAAAACTACAGGGGGGTTTGGGCAAAATATGACACATCGCCGTTTTCAGTAATTGGCATATTTTCGGTATAAAAAGGTCGTAATTTGAAACTGATAATAGGTGCAGAGAGTCAGAATTCGACTCAAAAATCACGCTCAGGAGTTTAATTTCCGAAATTTCAGACATTTTGAAAACTGCAAGGGGGTTTGGGCAAAAATATGACCCATCGCCGTTTTCCAGTAATTGGCATATTTTTCGGTATAAAAAGTCGTAATTTGAAACTGAAAATAGGTGCAGAGAGCCAGAATTCGGATAAAAAATCAAGCTCAGGAGTCAAATTTCCGACATTTCGGACATTTTGAAAAACTGCCGGGGGGTTTGGGCAAAATATGACAAATCGCCGTTTACAGTAATTGGCATATTTTCGGTATGAAACGTCGTAATTTGAAACTGAAAATAGGTGCAGAGAGTCAGAATTCGGCTTAAAAATCACGCTCAGGAGTCAATTTTCCGACATTTCAGACATTTTGAAAACAGCAGGGGGGTTTGGTCAAAATATGACCCATCGCCGTTTTCAGTAATTGGCATATTTTCGGTATAAAATGTCGTAATTTGAAACTGAAAATAGCTGCAGAGAGTCAGAATTCGGATGAAAAATCATGCTCATCAGTCAAATTTCCGACATTTCAGGCATTTTGAAAACTGCAGGGGGGTTTGGGCAAAATATGACCATTCGACGTTTTCAGTAATTGGCATATTTTCGGTGTAAAAAGTCGTATCTTGAAACTGAAAATAAGTGCAGATAGTCAGCATTCGGCTCAAAAGTCACGCTCAGGAGTCAAATTTCCGACATTTCAGACATTTTGAAAACTGCAGGGGGGTTTGGGCAAAATATGACCCATCGCCGTTTTTAGTAATTGGCATATTTTCGGTATAAAAAGTCGTAATTTGAAACTGAAAATAGGTGCAGAGAGTCAGAATTCGGATAAAAAATCATCCTCAGGAGTCAAATTTCCGACATTTCAGACACAGACATTTTGAAAACTGCACGGGGGTTTGGGGCAAAATATGACCCATCGCCGTTTTCAGTAATTGGCATATTTTCTGTATAAAAAGTCGTAATTTGAAACTGAAAATAGGTGCAGAGAGTCAGAAATCGGCTCAAAAATCACGCTTAGGAGTCAAATTTCCGAAATTTCAAACATTTTGAAAACTGCAGGGGGAGTTTGGGCAAAATATGGCCCATCGCCGTTTTTAGTAATTGGCATATTTTCGGTATAAAAAGTCGTAATTTGAAACTGAAAATAGGTGCAGAGTCAGAATTCGGATAAAAAATCAAGCTCAGGAGTCAAATTTCCGACATTTCGGACATTTTGAAAACTGCCGGGGGGTTTGGGCAAAATATGACCCATCGCCGTTTACAGTAATTGGCATATTTTCGGTATGAAACGTCGTAATTTGAAACTGAAAATAGGTGCAGAGAGTCATAATTTGGCTCAAAAATCACGCTCAGGAGTCAAATTTCCGACTTTTCAGACATTTTGAAAACTGCAGGGGGGTTTGGGCAAAATATGACCCATCGCTGTTAACAGTAATTGGCATATTTTCGGTATGAAACGTCGTTATTTGAAACGGAAAATAGGTGCAGAGAGTCAGAATTCGGCTCAAAAATCACGCTCAGGAGTCAGTTTTCCGACATTTCAGACATTTTGAAAACGGCAGGGGGGTTTGGTCAAAATATGACCCAACGCCGTTTTCAGTAATTGGCATATTTTCGGTAAAAAATGTCGTAATTTGAAACTGAAAATAGGTGCAGAGAGTCAGAATTCGGATGAAACATCATGCTCATCAGTCAAATTTACGACATTTCAGGCATTTTGAAAACTGCAGGGGGGTTTGGGCAAAATATGACCATTCGCCGTTTTCAGTAATTGGCATATTTTCGGTGTAAAAAGTCGTATCGTGAAACTGAAAATAAGTGCAGATAGTCAGCATTCGGCTCAAAAAACACGCTCAGGAGTCAAATTTCCGACATTTCAGACATTTTGAAAACTGCAGGGGGGTTTGGGCAAAATATGACCCATCGCCGTTTTTGGTAATTGGCATATTTTCGGTATAAAAAGTCGTAATTTGAAACTGATAATAGGTGCAAAGATTCAGAATTCGGATAAAAAACCACGCTCAGGAGTCAAATTTCCGACATTTCAGACATTTTGAAAACTGCAGCGGGGTTTGGTCAAAATATGACCCATCGCCGTTTTCAGTAATTGGCATATTTTCGGTATAAAAATTCGTAATTTGAAACTGAAAATAGGTGCAGAGAGTCAGAATTCGGCTAAAAAATCACGCTCAGGAGTCAAATTTCCGAAATTTCAGACATTTTGATAACTGCAGGGGGGTTCGGGCAAAATATGACCCATCGCCGTTTTCAGTAATTGGCATATTTTTTATATAAAAAATCGTAATTTGAAACTGAAAATAGGTGCAGAGAGTCAGAAGTTGGCTCAAAAATCACGCTCAGGATTCAAATTTCCGACATTTCAGACATTTTGAAAACTGCAGGGGGGTTTGGTCAAAATATGACCCATCGCCGTTTTCAGAAATTGGCATATTTTCGGTATAAAAAGTCGTAATTTGAAACTGAAAATAGGTGCAGAGAGTCAGAATTCGGCTCAGAAATCACGCTCAGGAGTCAAATTTCCGAAATTTCAAACATTTTGAAAACTGCAGGGGGGTTTGGGCAAAATATGAGCCATCGCTGTTTTCAGTAATTGGCATATTTTCGGTATAAAAATTCGTAATTTGAAACATAAAATAGATGCAGAGAGTCAGAATTTGGCTCAAAAATCACGCTCAGGAGTCAAATTTCCGACATTTCAGACATTTTGAAACAGCAGGGGGGTTTGGGCAAAATATGATCCATCGCCGTTTTCAGTAATTGGCATATTTTCGGTATAAAAAGTCGTAATTTGAAACTGAAAATAGGTGCAGAGAGTCAGAATTCGGATAAAAAATCACGCTCAGGAGTCAAATTTCCGACATTTCAGACATTTTGAAAACTGCACGGGGGTTTGGGGCAAAATATGACCCATCGCCGTTTTCAGTAATTGGCATATTTTCGGTATAAAAAGTCGTAATTTGAAACTGAAAATAGGTGCAGAGAGTCAGAATTCGGCTCAAAAATCACGCTCAGGAGTCAAATTTCCGATATTTCAGACATTTTGAGAACTGCAGGGGGGTTCGGGCAAAATATGACCCATCGCCGTTTTCAGTAATTGGCATATTTTCGATATCAAAAATCGTAATTTGAAACTGAAAATAGGTGCAGAGAGTCAGAATTCGCCTCAAAAATCACGCTCAGGAGTCAAATTTCCGACATTTCTGACATCTTAAAAACTGCAGAGGGGTTTGGGCAAAATATGACCCATCGCCGATTTCAATAATTGGCATATTTTCTTTATGAAACGTCGTAATTTGAAACTGAAAATACTTGCAGAGAGTCAGAATTCGGATAAAAAATCACGCTCAGGAGTTAAATTTCCGACATTTGAAACTGAAAATAGGTGCAGAGAGTCAGAATTTGGATAAATAATCACGCTCAGGAGTCAAATTTCCGACATTTCAGACATTTTCAAAACTGCAGGGGGGTTTGGGCAAAATATGACACATCGCCGTTTTCAGTAATTGGCATATTTTCGGAATAAAAAGTCGTAATTTGAAACTGATAATAGGTGCAGAGAGTCAGAATTCGGCTCAAAAATCACGCTCAGGAGTCTAATTTCCGAAATTTCAGACATTTTGAAAACTGCAGGGGGGTTTGGGCAAAATATGACCCATCGCCGTTTTCAGTAATTGGCATATTTCGGTATAAAAAGTCGTAATTTGAAACTGAAAATAGGTGCAGAGTCAGAATTCGGATAAAAAATCAAGCTCAGGAGTCAAATTTCCGACATTTCGGACATTTTGAAAACTGCCGGGGGGTTTGGGCAAAATATGACCCATCGCCGTTTACAGTAATTGGCATATTTTCGGTATGAAACGTCGTAATTTGAAACTGAAAATAGGTGCAGAGAGTCATAATTTGGCTCAAAAATCACGCTCAGGAGTCAAATTTCCGACTTTTCAGACATTTTGAAAACTGCAGGGGGGTTTGGGCAAAATATGACCCATCGCTGTTAACAGTAATTGGCATATTTTCGGTATGAAACGTCGTTATTTGAAACGGAAAATAGGTGCAGAGAGTCAGAATTCGGCTCAAAAATCACGCTCAGGAGTCAGTTTTCCGACATTTCAGACATTTTGAAAACGGCAGGGGGGTTTGGTCAAAATATGACCCAACGCCGTTTTCAGTAATTGGCATATTTTCGGTATAAAATGTCGTAATTTGAAACTGAAAATAGGTGCAGAGAGTCAGAATTCGGATGAAACATCATGCTCATCAGTCAAATTTCCGACATTTCAGGCATTTTGAAAACTGCAGGGGGGTTTGGGCAAAATATGGCCATTCGCCGTTTTCAGTAATTGGCATATTTTCGGTGTAAAAAGTCGTATCGTGAAACTGAAAATAAGTGCAGATAGTCAGCATTCGGCTCAAAAATCACGCTCAGGAGTCAAATTTCCGACATTTCAGACATTTTGAAAACTGCAGGGGGGTTTGGGCAAAATATGACCCATCGCCGTTTCTGGTAATTGGCATATATTCGGTATAAAAAGTCGTAATTTGAAACTGAAAATAGGTGCAAAGAGTCAGAATTCGCATAAAAAACCACGCTCAGGAGTCAAATTTCCGACATTTCAGACATTTTGAAAACTGCAGCGGGGTTTGGTCAAAATATGACCCATCGCCGTTTTCAGTAATTGGCATATTTTCGGTATAAAAATTCGTAATTTGAAACTGAAAATAGGTGCAGAGAGTCAGAATTCGGCTAAAAAATCACGCTCAGGAGTCAAATTTCCGAAATTTCAGACATTTTGATAACTGCAGGGGGGTTCGGGCAAAATATGACCCATCGCCGTTTTCAGTAATTGGCATATTTTTGATATAAAAAATCGTAATTTGAAACTGAAAATAGGTGCAGAGAGTCAGAAGTTGGCTCAAAAATCACGCTCAGGATTCAAATTTCCGACATTTCAGACATTTTGAAAACTGCAGGGGGGTTTGGTCAAAATATGACCCATCGCCGTTTTCAGTAATTGCCATATTTTCGGTATAAAAGTCGTAATTTGAAACTGAAAATAGGTGCAGAGAGTCAGAATTCGGCTCAGAAATCACGCTCAGGAGTCAAATTTCCGAAATTTCAAACATTTTGAAAACTGCAGGGGGGTTTGGGCAAAATATGAGCCATCGCTGTTTTCAGTAATTGGCATATTTTCGGTATAAAAATTCGTAATTTGAAACATAAAATAGATGCAGAGAGTCAGAATTCGGCTCAAAAATCACGCTCAGGAGTCAAATTTCCGACATTTCAGACATTTTGAAACAGCAGGGGGGTTTGGGCAAAATATGATCCATCGCCGTTTTCAGTAATTGGCATATTTTCGGTATAAAAAGTCGTAATTTGAAACTGAAAATAGGTGCAGAGAGTCAGAATTCGGATAAAAAATCACGCTCAGGAGTCAAATTTCCGACATTTCAGACATTTTGAAAACTGCACGGGGGTTTGGGGCAAAATATGACCCATCGCCGTTTTCAGTAATTGGCATATTTTCGGTATAAAAAGTCGTAATTTGAAACTGAAAATAGGTGCAGAGAGTCAGAATTCGGCTCAAAAATCACGCTCAGGAGTCAAATTTCCGACATTTCAGACATTTTGAAAACTGCAGGGGGGGTTTGGGCAAAATATGACCCTTCGCCGTTTTCAGTAATTGGCATATTTTCGGTATAAAAAGTCGTAATTTGAAACTGAAAGTAGATGCAGAGAGTCAGAATTCGGCTCAAAAATCACGCTCAGGAGTCAAATTTTCAAAATTTCAGACATTTTGAAAACTGCAGGGGGGGTTTGGGCAAAATATGACCCATCGCCGTTTACAGAAATTGGCATATTTTCGGTATAAAAATTCGTAATTTGAAACGAAAATAGGTGCAGAGAGTCAGAATTCGCCTCAAAAATCACGCTCAGGAGTCAAATTTTCGACATTTCTGAAATTTTAAAAACTGCAGGGGGGTTTGGGCAAAATATGACCCATCGCCGATTTCAATAATTGGCATATTTTCGTTATGAAACGTCGTAATTTGAAACTGAAAATAGGTGCAGAGAGTCAGAATTCGGCTCAAAAATCACGCTCAGGAGTCAAATTTCCGAAATTTCAGACATTTTGAGAACTGCAGGGGGGTTCGGGCAAAATATGACCCATCGCCGTTTTCAGTAATTGGCATATTTTTTATATAAAAAATCGTAATTTGAAACTGAAAATAGGTGCAGAGAGTCAGAAGTTGGCTCAAAAATCACGCTCAGGATTCAAATTTCCAACATTTCAGACATTTTGAAAACTGCAGGGGGGTTTGGTCAAAATATGACCCATCGCCGTTTTCAGTAATTGGCATATTTTCGGTATAAAAAGTCGTAATTTGAAACTGAAAATTGGTGCAGAGAGTCAGAATTCGGCTCAGAAATCACGCTCAGGAGTCAAATTTCCGAAATTTCAAACATTTTTAAAACTGCAGGGGGGTTTGGGCAAAATATGAGCCATCGCTGTTTTCAGTAATTGGCATATTTCCGGTATAAAAATTCGTAATTTGAAACATAAAATAGATGCAGAGAGTCAGAATTCGGCTCAAAAATCACGCTCAGGAGTCAAATTTCCGACATTTCAGACATTTTGAAACAGCAGGGGGGTTTGGGCAAAATATGATCCATCGCCGTTTTCAGTAATTGGCATATTTTCGGTATAAAAAGTCGTAATTTGAAACTGAAAATAGGTGCATAGAGTCAGAATTCGGCTCAAAAATCACGCTCAGGAGTTTAAATTTCCGACATTTCAGACATTTTGAAAACTGCAGGGGGGTTTGGTCAAAATATGACCCATTGCCGTTTTCAGTAATTGCCATATTTTCGGTATAAAAAGTCGTAATTTGAAACTGAAAATAGGTGCAGAGAGTCAGAATTCGGATACAAAATCACGCTCAAGAGTCAAATTTCCGACATTTCAGACATTTTGAAAACTGCAGGGGGGTTTGGTCAAAATATGACCCATTGCCGTTTTCAGTAATTGGCATATTTTCGGTATAAAAAGTCGTAATTTGAAACTGAAAATAGGTGCAAAGAGTCAGAATTCGGCTCAAAAATCACGCTCTGGAGTCAAATTTCCGACATTTCAGACATTTTGAAAACTGCAGGGGGGTTTGGTCAAAATATGACCCATTGCCGTTTTCAGTAATTGCCATATTTTCGGTATAAAAAGTCGTAATTTGAAACTGAAAATAGGTGCAGAGAGTCAGAATTCGGATACAAAATCACGCTCAAGAGTCAAATTTCCGACATTTCAGACATTTTGAAAACTGCAGGGGGGTTTGGTCAAAATATGACCCATTGCCGTTTTCAGTAATTGGCATATTTTCGGTATAAAAAGTCGTAATTTGAAACTGAAAATAGGTGCAAAGAGTCAGAATTCGGCTCAAAAATCACGCTCTGGAGTCAAATTTCAGACATTTCAGACATTTTGAAAACTGCAGGGGGGTTTGGGCAAAATATGACCCTTCGCCGTTTTCAGTAATTGGCATATTTTCGGTATAAAAAGTCGTAATTTGAAACTGAAAGTAGATGCAGAGAGTCAGAAGTCGGCTCAAAAATCACGCTCAGGAGTCAAATTTTCAAAATTTCAGACATTATGAAAACTGCAGGGGGGGTTTGGGCAAAATATGACCCATCGCCGTTTACAGAAATTGGCATATTTTCGGTATAAAAAGTCGTAATT
Organism: Procambarus clarkii; assembly: GCF_040958095.1. Classification (NCBI taxonomy): domain Eukaryota; kingdom Metazoa; phylum Arthropoda; class Malacostraca; order Decapoda; family Cambaridae; genus Procambarus; species Procambarus clarkii. The sequence goes on from NW_027189451.1 coordinate 185,773, forward strand.
TGAAACTGAAAATAGGTGCAGAGAGTCAGAATTCGCCTCAAAAATCACGCTCAGGAGTCAAATTTTCGACATTTCTGACATCTTAAAACCTGCAGGGGGGTTTGGGCAAAATATGACCCATCGCCGTTTCTGGTAATTGGCATATATTCGGTATAAAAAGTCGTAATTTGAAACTGAAAATAGGTGCAAAGAGTCAGAATTCGCATAAAAAACCACGCTCAGGAGTCAAATTTCCGACATTTCAGACATTTTGAAAATTGCAGCGGGTTTGGTCAAAATATGACCCATCGCCGTTTTCAGTAATTGGCATATTTTCGGTATAAAAATTCGTAATTTGAAACTGAAAATAGGTGCAGAGAGTCAGAATTCGGCTAAAAAATCACGCTCAGGAGTCAAATTTCCGAAATTTCAGACATTTTGATAACTGCAGGGGGGTTCGGGCAAAATATGACCCATCGCCGTTTTCAGTAATGGCATATTTTTGATATAAAAAATCGTAATTTGAAACTGAAAATAGGTGCAGAGAGTCAGAAGTTGGCTCAAAAATCACGCTCAGGATTCAAATTTCCGACATTTCAGACATTTTGAAAACTGCAGGGGGGTTTGGTCAAAATATGACCCATCGCCGTTTTCAGTAATTGGCATATTTTCGGTATAAAAAGTCGTAATTTGAAACTGAAAATAGGTGCAGAGAGTCAGAATTCGGCTCAGAAATCACGCTCAGGAGTCAAATTTCCGAAATTTCAAACATTTTGAAAACTGCAGGGGGGTTTGGGCAAAATATGAGCCATCGCTATTTTCAGTAATTGGCATATTTTCGGTATAAAAATTCGTAATTTGAAACATAAAATAGATGCAGAGAGTCAGAATTCGGCTCAAAAATCACGCTCAGGAGTCAAATTTCCGACATTTCAGACATTTTGAAACAGCAGGGGGGTTTGGGCAAAATATGTTCCATCGCCGTTTTCAGTAATTGGCATATTTTCGGTATAAAAAGTCGTAATTTGAAACTGAAAATAGGTGCAGAGAGTCAGAATTCGGATAAAAAATCACGCTCAGGAGTCAAATTTCCGACATTTCAGACATTTTGAAAACTGCACGGGGGTTTGGGGCAAAATATGACCCATCGCCGTTTTCAGTAATTGGCATATTTTCGGTATAAAAAGTCGTAATTTGAAACTGAAAGTAGATGCAGAGAGTCAGAATTCGGCTCAAAAATCACGCTCAGGAGTCAAATTTTCAAAACTTCAGACATTATGAAAACTGCAGGGGGGGTTTGGGCAAAATATGACCCATCGCCGTTTACAGAAATTGGCATATTTTCGGTATAAAAAGTCGTAATTTGAAACTGAAAATAGGTGCAGAGAGTCAGAATTCGCCTCAAAAATCACGCTCAGGAGTCAAATTTTCGACATTTCTGACATCTTAAAACCTGCAGGGGGGTTTGGGCAAAATATGACCCATCGCCGATTTCAATAATTGGCATATTTTCGTTATGAAACGTCGTAATTTGAAACTGAAAATACTTGCAGAGAGTCAGAATTCGGATAAAAAATCACGCTCAGGAGTCAAATTTCCGACATTTGAAACTGAAAATAGGTGCAGAGAGTCAGAATTTGGATAAATAATCACGCTCAGGAGTCAAATTTCCGACATTTCAGACATTTTCAAAACTGCAGAGGGGTTTGGGCAAAATATGACACATCGCCGTTTTCAGTAATTGGCATATTTTCGGTATAAAAAGTCGTAATTTGAAACTGATAATAGGTGCAGAGAGTCAGAATTCGGCTCAAAAATCACGCTCAGGAGTCTAATTTCCGAAATTTCAGACATTTTGAAAACTGCAAGGGGTTTGGGCAAAATATGACCCATCGCCGTTTACAGAAATTGGCATATTTTCGGTATGAAACGTCGTTATTTGAAACGGAAAATAGGTGCAGAGAGTCAGAATTCGGCTCAAAAATCACGCTCAGGAGTCAATTTTCCGACATTTCAGACATTTTGAAAACAGCAGGGGGGTTTGGTCAAAATATCACCCATCGCCGTTTTCAGTAATTGGCATATTTTCGGTATAAAATGTCGTAATTTGAAACTGAAAATAGGTGCAGAGAGTCAGAAATCGGATGAAAAATCATGCTCATCAGTCAAATTTCCGACATTTCAGGCATTTTGAAAACTGCAGGGGGGTTTGGGCAAAATATGACCATTCGACGTTTTCAGTAATGGGCATATTTTCGGTGTAAAAAGTCGTATCTTGAAACTGAAAATAAGTGCAGATAGTCAGCATTCGGCTCAAAATCACGCTCAGGAGTCAAATTTCCGACATTTCAGACATTTTGAAAACTGCAGGGGGTTTGGGCAAAATATGACCCATCGCCGTTTTTAGTAATTGGCATATTTTCGGTATCAAAAGTCGTAATTTGAAACTGAAAATAGGTGCAGAGAGTCAGAATTCGGATAAAAAATCATGCTCAGGAGTCAAATTTCCGACATTTCAGACACAGACATTTTGAAAACTGCACGGGGTTTGGGGCAAAATATGACCCATCGCCGTTTTCAGTAATTGGCATATTTTCTGTATAAAAAGTCGTAATTTGAAACTGAAAATAGGTGCAGAGAGTCAGAATTCGGCTCAAAAATCACGCTCAGGAGTCAAATTTCCGAAATTTCAAACATTTTGAAAACTGCAGGGGGGTTTGGGCAAAATATGACCCATCGCCGTTTTCAGTAATTGGCATATTTTCGGTATAAAAATTCGTAATTTGAAACATAAAATAGGTTCAGAGAGTCGGAATTCGGCTCAAAAATCACGCTCAGGAGTCAAATTTCCGACATTTTAGACATTTTAAAAACTGCAGGGGGTTTGGGCAAAATATGACCCATCGTTGTTTTCGGTAATTGGCATATTTTCGGTATAAAAAGTCGTAATTTGAAACTGAAAATAGGTGCAAAGAGTCAGAATTCGGATAAAAAAGCAATCTCAGGAGTCAAATTTCCGACATTTCAGACATTTTGAAAACTGCAGGGGGGTTTGGTCAAAATATGACCCATCGCCGTTTTCAGTAATTGGCATATTTTCGGTATAAAAATTCGTAATTTGAAACTGAAAATAGGTGCAGAGAGTCAGAATTCGGCGCAAAAATCACGCTCAGGAGTCAAATTTCCGAAATTTCAGACATTTTGAGAACTGCAGGGGGGTTCGGGCAAAATATGACCCATCGCCGTTTTCAGTAATTGGCATATTTTCGATATAAAAAATCGTAATTTGAAACTGAAAATAGGTGCAGAGAGTCAGAATTCGCCTCAAAAATCACGCTCAGGAGTCAAATTTCCGACATTTCTGACATCTTAAAAACTGCAGGGGGGTTTGGGCAAAATATGACTCATCGCCGATTTCAATAATTGGCATATTTTCGTTATGAAACGTCGTAATTTGAAACTGAAAATACTTGCAGAGAGTCAGAATTCGGATAAAAAATCACGCTCAGGAGTCAAATTTCCGACATTTGAAACTGAAAATAGGTGCAGAGAGTCAGAATTTGGATAAATAATCACGCTCAGGAGTCAAATTTCCGACATTTCAGACATTTTCAAAACTGCAGGGGGGTTTGGGCAAAATATGACCCATCGCCGTTTCAGTAATTGGCATATTTTTGTACAAAAAGTCGTAATTTGAAACTGAAAATAGGTGCAGAGTCAGAATTCGGATAAAAAATCAAGCTCAGGAGTCAAATTTCCGACATTTCGGACATTTTGAAAACTGCCGGGGGGTTTGGGCAAAATATGACCCATCGCGTTTACAGTAATTGGCATATTTTCGGTATGAAACGTCGTAATTTGAAA
>NW_027189452.1:0-72500 GCF_040958095.1 Procambarus clarkii
AACAACGAACATCAACCCAACGAACACCACAAACACGAACATCTCAACAACGAACATCTCAACAACGAACATCTCAACAACGAACATCTCAACAACAAACACCACAACAACGAACTTTACAACAACGAACATCTCAACAACCAACATCTCAACAACGAACATCTCAAAAACGAACACGACAACAACGAACACCACAACAACGAACATCTCAACAACGAACATCTCAACAACGAACGTCTCAACAACGAACATCTCATCAACGAACAGTACAACAATGAACACTACAACAACGAACACCACAACAACGAACACTACAACAAAGAACACCACAACAACGAACTCCACAAAACGAACTTTACAACAACGACCACCACAACAACGAACATTACAACAACGAACATCATAAAACGACCATTACAACAACGAACACCACAACAACGAACTCACAACAACGAACACCACAACAACGAACATCTCAACAACGAACATCTCAACAACGAACACTACAACAACGAACATCTCAACAACGAACACTGCAACAACGAACACCACAACAACGAACATCTCTACAACGAACACTACAACAACGAACACTACAACAACGAACACTACAAAAACGAACACTACAACAACGAACACTACAATAACGAACACTACAACAACAAACACTACAACAACGAACACCACATCACCGAACACCACAACAACGAACATCTCAACAACGAACATCTCAACAACGAACACTACAACAACGAACATCACAACGACGAACACTACAACAACGAACACTTCAACAACTAACACCACAAAAATGAGCACTAAAACAACGAACACTACAACAACGTACACTACAACAACGAACACTACAACAACGAACACCACAACAACGAGCATCTCAACAACGAACACTGCAACAACGAACACCACAACAACGAACATCTCAACAACAAACACTACAACAACGAACATTTCAACAACGAACATCTCAACAACGAACACTACAACAACGAACACCACAACAACGAACATCACAACCACGAACACCACAACAACGAACATCAACCCAACGAACACCACAACATCGAACATCTCAACAACGAACATCTCAACAACGAACATCTCAATATCGAACATCTCAACAACAAACACCACAACAACGAACTTTACAACAACGAACATCTCAACAACCAACATCTCAACAACGAACACCACAACAACGAACACTACAACAAAGAACACCACAACAACGAACTCCACAACAACGAACTTTACAACAACGACCACCACAACAACGAACATTACAACAACGAACATCATAAAAACGACCATTACAACAACGAACACCACAACAACGAACTCACAACAACGAACACCACAACAACGAACATCTCAAAAACGAACATCTCAACAACGAACGTCTCAAATACGAACTTCTCATCAACGAACAGTAAAACAATGAACACTACAACAACGAACACCACAACAACGAACACTACACTAATTAACACTACAACAACGAACATTTCAAAAATAAACACAACAACAACGAAGAAAACAACAACGAACACTTCAACAACGAACACTACAACAACGAACACCACAACAACGAACACCACAACAACAAACACTACAGCAACGAACACCACAACAACGAAATTTACAACAATGAACACTACAACAACTAACATTACAACAACGAACACCACAATAACGATCACTACAACAACAAACACTACCACAACGAACGCTACAACAACGAACACAACAACAGCGAACATTAGAACAACGAACACTACAACAACGAAGGTTATAAGAATAAACTCCACAACAACGGACATTACAACAAGGAACACTACAACAACGAACACTACAACAACATACACTACAACAACGAACACTACAACAACAAACACCACAACAACGAACACAACAACAACAACGAACACCATAACAACGAACACCATAACAACGAACACAACAACAACGAACACTACAACAACAAACACCAAAACAACGAACACTTCAACAACGAACACCACAACAACGAACACCACAACAACGAACATTTCAACAACGAACACTACAACAACGAACACTACAACAACGAACACAACAACAACGAACACCACAACAACGAACACCACAACAACGAACACCACAACAATGAACATCTCAACAACAAACACTACAACAACGAACACAACAACAACGAACACTACAACAACGAACAGTACAACGACGAACACTACAACAACGAACACTTCAACAACGAACACCACAAAAACGAACACTAAAAAAACGAACACTACAACAACGAACACTTCAACAACGAATACTACAACAACGAACACAACAACAACGAACACCACAATAACGAACATCTCAAGAACGAACATCATAACAACGAACACATCAACAACGAACACCACAACAACGAGCACTACAAAACGAACACCACAACAATGAACACCACAACAACGAACACCACAAAAACGAATACTGCAACAACGAACACTACAGCAACGAACATCACAACAACGAACACCACAACCTCGAACAAAACAACAACAACGAACACCACAACAACGAACACTACAACAACGAACACTACAACAACGAACACTACAACAACGAACATCTCAACAACGAACACCACAACAACGAACACTACAACAACGAGCATCTCAAAACGAACACCACAACAACGCACACCGCAACAACGCACACTAAAACAACGAACACTACAACAATGAACACTACAACAACGAACACTACAACAACGAACACTACAAAAACGAACATCTCAACAACGAACACCACAACAACGAACACTACAACAACGAACACTACAACAACGAACACTACAACAACGAACACCACATCAACGAACACCATAACAACGAACATCTTAACAACGAACATCTCAACAACAAACACTACAACAATGAACACTACAACAACGAACACCACAACAACGAACATCTCAACAACGAACACTATAACAACTAACACCACAAGAACGACCATCACAACAACGAACATCTCAACAACGAATATCTCAACAACGAACACTACAACAACGAACACCACATCACTGAACACCACAACAACGAACATCTCAACAACGAACAACTCAACAACGAACATCTCAACAACGAACACTACAACAACGAACACCACAACAACAAACATCACAACCACGAACACCACAACAACGAACATCAACCCAACGAACACCACAACAACGAACATCTCAACAACGAACATCTCAACAACGAACAACTCAACAACGAACATCTCAACAACAAACACCACAACAACGAACTTTACAACAACGAATATCTCAACAACGAACATCTCAACAACGAACCTCTCAAAAACGAACACTACAACAACGAACACCACAACAACGAACATCACAACAACGAACACCACATCAACGAACATCTCAACAACGAACATCTCAACAACGAACGTCTAAACAACGAACAACTCAACAACGAACAATTCAACAACGAACAACTCAACAACGAACAACTCAACAACGAACAATACAACAATGAACACTACAACAACGAACACTACAACAACGAACACTACAAAAACGAACACTACAACAACGAACACTACACTAATTAACACTACAACAACGAACATTACAACAATGAACACAACAACAACGAAGAAAACAACAACGAACATTACAACAATGAACACAACAACAACGAAGAAAACAACAACGAACACTTCAACAACGAACACTACAACAACGAACACCACAAAAACGATCACCACAACAACAAACACTACAGCAACGAACACCACAACAACGAAATTTACAACAATGAACACTACAACAACTAACATTACAACATCGAACACCACAATAACGATCACTACAACAACAAACACTACAACAACGAACGCTACAACAACGAACACCACAACAACGAACATTAGAACAACGAACACTACAACAACGAAGGTTATAAGAATAAACTCCACAACAACGGACATTACAACAAGGAACACTACAACAACGAACACTACAACAACATACACTACAACAACGAACACTACAACAACAAACACTACAACAACGAACATTACAACAATGAACACCACAACAACGAACACAACAACAACAACGAACACCATAACAACGAACACCATAACAACGAACACTACAACAACGAACACTACAACAACAAACACCAAAACAACGAACACTTCAACACGAAGACTACAACAACGAACACAACAACAACGAACACTACAACAACGAACACTACAACGACGAACACTACAACAACGAACACTTCAACAACGAACACCACAAAAACGAACACTAAAACAACGAACACTACAACAACGAACACTTCAACAATGAATACTACAACAACGAACACCACAACAACGAACACCACAATAACGAACATCTCAAGAACGAACATCACAACAACTAACACATCAACAACGAACACCGCAACAACGAACACTACAAAACGAACACCACAACAATGAACACCACAACAACAAACACCATAACAAAGAACACTACAACAACGAATACCACAACAACGAACACTACAACAACGAACACTACAACAACGAACACTACAACAACGAACATCTCAATAACGAACACTACAACAACAACGAACACTACAACAACGAACATCTCAAAATGAACACCACAACAACGCACACCACAACAACGCACACTAAAACAACGAACACTACAACAATGAACACTACAACAACGAACACTACAACAACGAACACTACAAAAACGAACATCTCAACAACGAACACCACAACAACGAACACTACAACAACGAACACCACATCAACGAACACCATAGCAACGAACATCTTAACAACGAACATCTCAACAACGAACACTATAACAACTAACACCACAAGAACGACCATCACAACAACGAACATCTCAACAACGAACATCTCAACAACGAACATCTCAACAACAAACACCACAACAACGAACTTTACAACAACGAACATCTCAACCACGAACATCTCAACAACGAACATCTCAAAAACGAACACGACAACAACGAACACCACAACAACGAACTCACAACAACGAACACCACAACAACGAACATCTCAACAACGAACATCTCAACAACGAACGTCTCAACAACGAACATCTCATCAACGAACAGTACAACAATGAACACTACAATAACGAACACCACAACAACGAACACTACAACAAAGAACACCACAACAACGAACTCCTCAACAACGAACTTTACAACCACGAACACCACAACAACGAACATTACAACAACGAACTCACAACAACGAACACCACAACAACGAACTCACAACAACGAACACCACAACAACGAACATCTCAACAACGAACATCTCAACAACGAACGTCTCAACAACGAACTCCTCATCAATGAACAGTACAACAATGAACACTACAACAACGACACCACAACAACGAACACTACAACAAAGAACACCACAACAACGAACTCCACAACAACGAACTTTACAACCACGAACACCACAACAACGAACATTACAACAACGAACATCATAAAAACGACCATTACAACAACGAACACCACAACAACGAACACTACACTAATTAACACTACAACAACGAACATTACAACAATGAACACAACAACAACGAAGAAAACAACAACGAACACTTCAACAACGAACACTACAACAACGAACACCACAACAACGAACACCACAACAACAAACACTACAGCAACGAACACCACAACAATGAACACTACAACAACTAACATTACAACAACGAACACCACAATAACGATCACTACAACAACAAACACTACAACAACGAACGCTACAACAACGAACACCACAACAACGAACATTAGAACAACGAACACTACAACAACGAAAGTTATAAGAATAAACTCCACAACAACGGACATTACAACAAGGAACACTACAACAACGAACACTACAACAACATACACTACAACAATTAACACTACAACAACATACACTACAACAACGAACATTACAACAATGAACACCACAACAACGAACACAACAACAACAACGAACACCATAACAACGAACACCATAACAACGAACACTACAACAACGAACACTACAACAACAAACACCAAAACAACGAACACTTCAACAACGAACACCACAACAACGAACACCACAACAACGAACACTTCAACAACGAACACTACAACAACGAACACTACAACAACGAACACAACAACAACGAACACCACAACAACGAACACCACAACAACGAACACCACAACAATGAACATCTCAACAACGAACACTACAACAACGAACACAACAACAACGAACACTACAACAACGAACACTACAAAGACGAACACTAAAACAACGAACACCACAAAAACGAACACTAAAACAACGAACACTACAACAACGAACACTTCAACAACGAATACTACAACAACGAACACATCAACAACGAACACCACAACAACGAACACTACAAAACGAACACAGCAACAATGAACACCACAACAACGACACCACAAAAACGAATACTGCAACAACGAACACTACAGCAACGAACACCACAACAACGAACATCTAAACAACGAACACCACAACAACGAACACTACAACAACGAACACTACAACAACGAACACTACAACAACGAACATCTCAACAACGAACACCACAACAACGAACACTACAACAACGAACATCTCAAAACGAACACCACAACAACGCACACCACAACAACGAACACTACAACGAACATCTCAAAACGAACACCACAACAACGCACACCACAACAACGCACACTAAAACAACGAACACTACAACAACGAACACTACAACAACGAACACTACAACAATGAACACCACATCAACGAACACCATATCAACGAACATCTTAACAACGAACATCTCAACAACGAACACTACAACAACGAACACTACAACAATGAACACCACAACAACGAACATCTCAACAACGAACACTATAACAACTAACATCACATGAACGACCATCACAACAACGAACATCTCAACAACGAACATCTCAACAACGAACACTACAACAACGAAGACCAAATCACTGAACACCACAACAACGAACATCTCAACAACGAACAACTCAACAACGAACATATCAACAACGAACACTACAACAACGAACACCACAACAACGAACATCACAACCACGAACACCACAACAACGAACATCAACCCAACGAACACCACAACAACGAACATCTCAACAACGAACATCTCAACAACGAACAACTCAACAACGAACATCTCAACAACAAACACCACAACAACGAATATCTCAACAACGAACATCTCAACAACGAACCTCTCAAAAACGAACATATCAACAACGAACACTACAACAACGAACACCACAACAACGAACATCACAACCACGAACACCACAACAACGAACATCAACCCAACGAACACCACAACAACGAACATCTCAACAACGAACATCTCAACAACGAACAACTCAACAACGAACATCTCAACAACAAACACCACAACAACGAACATCACAACAACGAACACCACATCAACGAACATCTCAACAACGAACATCTCAACAACGAACGTCTAAACAACTAACAACTCAACAACGAACAATACAACAACAAACAACTCAACAACGAACAATACAACAATGAACACTACAACAACGAACACTACAACAACGAACACTACAACGACGAACACTACAACAACGAACACTTCAACAACGAACACCACAAAAACGAACACTAAAACAACGAACACTACAACAACGAACACTTCAACAATGAATACTACAACAACGAACACCACAACAGCGAACACCACAATAACGAACATCTCAAGAACGAACATCACAACAACGAACACATCAACAACGAACACCGCAACAACGAACACTACATAAACGAACACCACAACAATGACCACCACAACAACAAACACCATAACAAAGAACACTACAACATCGAATACAACAACAACGAACACTACAACAACGAACACTACAACAACGAACACTACAACAACGAACATCTCAAAACGAACACCACAACAACGCACACCACAACAACGCACACTAAAACAACGAACACTACAACAATGAACACTACAACAACGAACACTACAACAACGAACACTACAAAAACGAACATCTCAACAACGAACACCACAACAACGAACACTACAAGAACGAACACTACAACAACGAACACTACAACAACGAACACCACATCAACGAACACCATAGCAACGAACATCTTAACAACGAACATCTCAACAACGAACACTATAACAACTAACACCACAAGAACGCCCATCACAACAACGAACATCTCAACAACGAACATCTCAACAACGAACATCTCAACAACAAACACCACAACAACGAACTTTACAACAACGAACATCTCAACAACGAACATCTCAACAACGAACATCTCAAAAACGAACACGACAACAACGAACACCACAACAACGAACTCACAACAACGAACACCACAACAACGAACATCTCAACAACGAACATCTCAACAACGAACGTCTCAACAACGAACATCTCATCAACGAACAGTACAACAACGAACACCACAACAACGAACACTACAACAAAGAACACCACAACAACAAACTCCTCAACAACGAACTTTACAACCACGAACACCACAACAACGAACATTACAACAACGAACTCACAACAACGAACACCACAACAACGAACTCACAACAACGAACACCACAACAACGAACATCTCAACAACGAACATCTCAACAACGAACGTCTCAACAACGAACATCTCATCAACGAACAGTACAACAATGAACACTACAACAACAAACACCACAACAACGAACACTACAACAAAGAACACCACAACAACGAACTCCACAACAACGAACTTTACAACCACGAACACCACAACAACGATCATTACAACAACGAACATCATAAAAACGACCATTACAACAACGAACACCACAACAACAAACACTACACTAATTAACACTACAACAACGAACATTACAACAATGAACACAACAACAACGAAGAAAACAACAACGAACACTTCAACAACGAACACTACAACAACGAACACCACAACAACGAACACCACAACAACAAACACTACAGCAACGAACACCACAACAACGAAATTTACAACAATGAACACTACAACAACTAACATTACAACAACGAACCCCACAATAACGATCACTACAACAACAAACACTACAACAACGAACGCTTCAACAACGAACACCACAACAACGAACATTAGAACAACGAACACTACAACAACGAAGGTTATAAGAATAAACTCCACAACAACGGACATTACAACAAGGAACACTACAACAACGAACACTACAACAACATACACTACAACAACGAACACTACAACAACAAACACTACAACAACGAACATTACAACAATGAACACTACAACAACGAACACAACAACAACGAACACCATAACAACGAACACCATAACAACGAACACTACAACAACGAACACTACAACAACAAACACCAAAACAACGAACACTTCAACAACGAACACCAACACCACAACAACGAACATTTCAACAACGAACACTACAACAACGAACACAACAACAACGAACACAACAACAACGAACACCACAACAACGAACACCACAACAACGAACACCACAACAATGAACATCTCAACAACGAACACTACAACAACGAACACAACAACAACGAACACTACAAGAACGAACACTACAAAGACGAACACTACAACAACGAACACTTCAACAACGAACACCACAAAAACGAACACTAAACAACGAACACTACAACAACGAACACTTCAACAACGAATACTACAACAACGAACACCACAACAACGAACACCACAATAACGAACATCTCATGAACGAACATCACAACAAACGAACACATCAACAACGAACACCACAACAACGAACACTACAAAACGAACACAGCAACAATGAACACCACAACAACGAACACCACAAAACGAATACTGCAACAACGAACACTACAGCAACGAACATCACAACAACGAACACCACAACCTCGAACAAAACAACAACAACGAACACCATAACAACAAACACCATAACAAAGAACACTACAACAACGAACTCCACAACAACGAACATCTCAACAACGAACACCACAACAACGAACACTACAACAACGAACACTACAACAACGAACACTACAACAACGAACATCTCAACAACGAACACCACAACAACGAACACTACAACAACCGAACATCTCAAAACGAACACCACAACAACGCACACCACAACAACGAACACTACAACAACGAACATCTCAAAACGAACACCACAACAACGCACACTAAAACAACGAACACTACAACAATGAACACTACAACAACGAACACTACAAAAACGAACATCTCAACAACGAACATCACAACAACGAACACTACAACAACGAACACTACAACAACGAAACACTACAACAACGAACACCACATCAACGAACACCATATCAACGAACATCTTAACAACGAACATCTCAACAACGAACACTACAACAACGAACACTACAACAACGAACACCACAACAACGAACATCTCAACAACGAACACTATAACAACTAACACCACATGAACGACCATCACAACAACGAACATCTCAACAACGAACATCTCAACAACGAACACTACAACAACGAACACCACATCACTGAACACCACAACAACGAACATCTCAACAACGAACAACTCAACAACGAACATCTCAACAACGAACACTACAACAACGAACACCACAACAACGAACATCACAACCACGAACACCACAACAACGAACATCAACCCAACGAACACCACAACAACGAACATCTCATCAACGAACATCTCAACAACGAACAACTCAACAACGAACATCTCATCAACAAACACCACAACAACGAATATTTCAACAACGAACATCTCAACAACGAACCTCTCAAAAACGAACACTACAACAACGAACACCACAACAACGAACACCACATCAACGAACATCTCAACAACGAACATCTCAACAACGTCTAAACAACGAACAACTCAACAACGAACAATACAACAACAAACGACTCAACAACGAACAATACAACAATGAACACTACAACAACGAACACTACAACAACGAACACTACAAAAACGAACACTACAACAACGAACACTACAACAACAAACACTACAACAACGAACATTACAACAATGAACACCACAACAACGAACACAACAACATCAACGAAACACCATAACAATGAACACCATAACAACGAACACTACAACAACGAACACTACAACAACAAACACCACAACAACGAACACTTCAACAACGAACACCACAACAACGAACACCACAACAACGAACATTTCAACAAAGAACACTACAACAACGAACACTACAACAACGAACACAACAACAACGAACACCACAACAACGAGCACCACAACAACGAACACCACAACAATGAACATCTCAACAACGAAGACTACAACAACGAACACAAAAACAACGAACACTACAACAACGAACACTACAACGACGAACACTACAACAACGAACACTTCAACAACGAACACCACAAAAACGAACACCACAACAACGAACACCACAATAACGAACATTTCAAGAACGAACATCACAACAATGAACACATCAACAACGAACACCGCAACAACGAACACTACAAAACGAACACCACAACAATGAACACCACAACAACAAACACCATAACAAAGAACACTACAACAACGAACACCACAACAACGAACATCTCAACAACGAATACCACAACAACGAACACTACAACAACGAACACTACAATAACGAACACTACAACAACGAACATCTCAATAACGAACACCACAACAACGAACACTACAACAACGAACATATCAAAACGATTACCACAACAACGCACACCACAACAACGCACACTAAAACAACGAACACTACAACAATGAACACTACAACAACGAACACTACAACAACGAACACTACAAAAACGAACATCTCAACAACGAACACCACAACAACGAACACTACAACAACGAACACTACAACAACAAACACTACAGCAACGAACACCACATCACCGAACACCACAACAACGAACATCTCAACAACGAATATCTCAACAACGAACATCTCAACAACGAACACTACAACAACGAACACCACAACAACGAACATCACATTCACGAACACCACAACAACGAACATCAACCCAACGAACACCACAACAACGAACATCTCAACAACGAACATCTCAACAACGAACATCTCAACAACGAACATCTCAACAACAAACACCACAACAACGAACTTTACAACAACGAACATCTCAACAACGAACACCACAACAACGAACATCACATTCTCGAACACCACAACAACGAACATCAACCCAACGAACACCACAACAACGAACATCTCAACAACGAACATCTCAACAACGAACATCTCAACAACGAACATCTCAACAACAAACACCACAACAACGAACTTTACAACAACGAACATCTCAACAACGAACATCTCAACAACGAACATCTCAATAACAAACACGACAACAACGAACACCACAACAACGAACTCACAACAACGAACACCACAACAACGAACATCTCAACAACGAACATCTCAACAACGAACGTCTCAACAACGAACATCTCATCAACGAACAGTACTACAATGAACACTACAACAACGAACACCACAACAACGAACACTACAACAAAGAACACCACAACAACGAACTCCACAACAACGAACTTTACAACCACGAACACTTCAACAACGAACATTACAACAACGAACATCATAAAAACGACCATTACAACAACGAACACCACAACAACGAACTCACAACAACGAACACCACAACAACGAACATCTCAACAACGAACGTCTCAACAACGAACATCTCATCAACGAACAGTACAACAATGAACACTACAACAACGAACCACCACAACATCGAACACTACAACAAAGAACACCACAACAACGAACTCCACAACAACGAACTTTACAACTACGAACACCACAACAACGAACATTACAACAACGAACATTATAAAAACGACCATTACAACAACGAACACCACAACAACGAACACTACACTAATTAACACTACAACAACGAACATTACAACAATGAACACAACAACAACGAAGAAAACAACAACGAACACTTCAACAACGAACACTACAACAACGAACACCACAACAACGATCACCACAACAACAAACACTACAGCAACGAACACCACAACAACGAAATTTACAACAATGAACACTATAACAACTAACATTACAGCATCGAACACCACAATAACGATCACTACAACAACAAACACTACAACAACGAACGCTACAACAACGAACACCACAACAACGAACATTAGAACAACGAACACTACAACAACGAAGGTTATAAGAATAAACTCAACAACAAAGGACATTACAACAAGGAACACTACAACAATGAACACTACAACAACATACACTACAACAACGAACACTACAACAACAAACACTACAACAACGAACATTACAACAATGAACACCACAACAACGAACACAACAACATCAACGAACACCATAACAACGAACACGATAACAACGAACACTACAACAACGAACACTACAACAACAAACACCACAACAACGAACACTTCAACAACGAACACCACAACAACGAACACCACAACATCGAACATTTCAACAAAGAACACTACAACAACGAACACTACAACAATGAACACTACAACAACGAACACCACAACAAAGAACATCTCAACAACGAACATATCCTACACGAACACTACAACAACGAACACTACAACAACGAACATAACAACAACGAACACCACAATCATGAACACTAAAACAACGAAAATCAGAACAACGAACACTACAACAACGAACACTATAACAACGAACACTACAACTACGAACACTACAACTACGAACATCTCAAAAACAAACACCACAACAACGAACATCTCAACAACGAACATTCCAACAACGAACGTCTCAGCAAGGAACATCTCAACTACGAGCACTACAACAATGAACACTTCAACAACGAACACCACAAAAAATGAGCACTAAAACAACGAACACTACAACAACGTACACTACAACAACGAACACTACAACAACGAACACCACAACAACGAACATCTCAACAACGAACACTGCAACAACGAACACCACAACAACGAACATCTCAACAACGAACACTACAACAAAAATGAGCACTAAAACAACGAACACTACAACAACGTACACTACAACAACGAACACTACAACAACGAACACCACAACAACGAACATCTCAACAACGAACACTGCAACAACGAACACTACAACAATGAACACTACAACAACGAACACTACAACAACGAACACTACAAAAACGAACATCTCAACAACGAACACCACAGCAACGAACACTACAACAACGAACACTACAACAACGAACACTACAACAACGAACACCACATCAACGAACACCATAACAACGAACATCTTAACAACGAACATCTCAACAACGAACACTACAACAATGAACACTTCAACAACGAACACCACAACAACGAACATCTCAACAACGAACACTATAACAACTAACACCACAAGAACGACCATCACAACAACGAACATCTCAACAACGAACATCTCAACAACGAACACTACAACAACGAACACCACATCACTGAACACCACAACAACGAACATCTCAAACACGAACATCTCAACAACGAACATCTCAACAACGAACACTACAACAACGAACACCACAACAACGAACATCACAACCACGAACACCACAACAACGAACATCAATCCAACGAACACCACAACAATGAACATCTCAACAACGAACATCTCAACAACGAACAACTCAACAACGAACATCTCAACAACAAACACCACAACAACGAACTTTACAACAACGAATATCTCAACAACGAACATCTCAACAACGAACCTCTCAAAAACGAACACTACAACAACGAACACCACAACATCGAACATCACAACAACGAACACCACATCAACGAACATCTCAACAACGAACGTCTAAACAACGAACAACTCAACAACGAACAATACAACAACGAACAACTCAACAACGAACAATACAACAACAAACACCACAACAACAAACACCACAATAATGAACACCACAACAACGAACATTTCAACAACGAACACTACAACAACGAAACCACAACAACAAACATCTCAACAACGAACAACACCACACCGAACACAACAACAACGAACACCACAACGACGAGCACTAAGACAACGATCACCACATGAACGAACACTAAAACAACGAACACTACAACAACGAATACTACAACAACAAACACTACAACAAAGAACATCTCAACAACGACCACTACAACAATGAACACCACAACAACGAAAATCTCAACAACGAACATCTCAACAACAAACACAACAACAACGAACACCACAACACCGAACACCACAATAACGAGCATTACAACAACGAAAATCACAACAACGAACATCTCAACAACGAGCACTACAACAACGAACACTACAATAACGAACACCACATCAACGAACAATACAACAACACCGAATACAACACTGTTGTATTCTCATTAATTATTACTAATTCTACTAATCATTGTAGTAAGTAAAATTAATCCAACGTAGAATTCACATGTACTAATAATTACATCTGTACAATAGGCTATAATTCTTACGTCACCCGACGCCAGTATTGCGTCAGATTTCATTGTAATAAACACATTTATATCCAATGTGCCTGAGAATTGAATTCGATTCTCTATAACAAACGGTGTTCTATGTGATAATTAATTACAGATAAATTGACCTCCAACTAAAGCCGAATAGAGCATTAAAGTCATAGCAGTTATCTAGTAATGAAAATTAACGTCACACGTGAATGCCATGGAGAGACATTAATTCTTCTCCTTTATATGTTTACTCTCACTGAACTGGCAAATAATAATATTTAACTCTTCCAAATAATAAACCCGTCCTAACTCGAGCATTTCAAGCACAACCGCGAGAAATGCTAATATCCATAATAATAACTTGGTTAATGAACGCGAGACGCGGAGCGGGGAGGGAGAGGACGCCAGTGCACGTGCTGAGACGCTCCCGAGCGGACCTGTTCACGTAGTGCTCACGAGGAGACGCCATTACCCAGCCATCAGGGTAAACGCTATCCATTCTCCCGAAGAAAGTCGCCACTGTGAGGCGTGAAGAGCCTTGCAGACAATATCTTCACTTGGTGTCAGTGTCATACAAGGAACCTATTAAATCTGGTTCTTTGTGACTCCACGTGACCGGCCAGTGAAGCGCGTCATTATCCAGGATAGGCTAAGCCAGAGCCTGGGACGCGAATTTCGGCAAGCCTAAACTTACTCAGTGCCCATATTAGCTAAGTATCTTATCCTTATTTGATGCATCTGATAGGGTGTAGAATTATAGCTGGGTAGCTTGTCGTGACAACGTATAACAACAACAAATCACAGGTCATTATCCTTCACCCACTATTAATATTAATTTATTGAACATAGAAATCCAGTAGTTTAATTAGTTGCTACTGTAAACATTTATTTTGCAGCGTGTGAGAAGAATTCTCCTAGCTGCCCTCTCCCATGTTAATCAACTCCTAGCGTTCCATGCCGAGCCCAGGAGAATCAGAGGAAGCGTCGTGACTCACTTTTAAGGAATCGTCATTAAGCTAAGATTCCTTTGTATTCCTCTAATTTATTATCTGTAATCTTTTACATGCAGAACTCTGTTTATTGGATTAACATGTGTTTATTATGATTATTATTATTATGTTCATAATCTATGTTCCCATTAGTGATAATGACAATGATTTCATAATTATTCATAGGATTAGATTATTATATCTTGGATTAGTGAACGAACCACACTAGTTCCTGGACGTACTGAGTTCCAGTAATAACCCCCCAATGTAGGTGTTTGAGGTTTGATTCATTTAATTATACAGCCCATTAATTATTTCTATGATCATATTCTCTAGTATTTTATCCATAGTTACTGGTTCATCTAGGAATTATCAAATGATCATAATTTCTCAGTTTCCCTCTTTACTATAAAATCGGGTGGTCCTTCGTAATTTATTTTACTACATTAATATTTAAATAATTAGATTCAAGCCCCAAATGTCCCACAATTACAACAATGAACACTACTAGAACGAACACTACAACAACGAACATTACAACAACGAACACTACAACAACAAACTTACAACAACGAACACTACAACAACGAACACTACAACAACGAACATTACAACAATGAACACTACAACAACGAACACAACAACAACAACGAACACCATAACAACGAACACTACAACAACGAACACCACAACAACGATCATCTCAAAAACGAACACCACACCAACGCACACCACAACAACGCACACTACAACAACGAACACTACAACAACGAACACTACAACAACCAACATCTCAACAACTAACACCACAACAACGAACACTACAACAACGAACAACTCAACTACGAACATCTAAACAACGAACACTACAACAACGAACACTACAACAACGAACAATACAACAACGAACACCACAATAATGAACACTACAACAACGAACATTACTGTTGGAAATTTCCAACACCGAATACAACACTGTTGTATTCTCATTAATTATTACTAATTCTACTAATCATTGTAGTAAGTAAAATTAATCCAACGTAGAATTCACATGTACTAATAATTACATCTGTACAATAGGCTAGAATTCTTACGTCACCCGACGCCAGTATTGCGTCAGATTTCATTGTAATAAACACATTTATATCCAATGTGCCTGAGAATTGAATTCGATTCTCTATAACAAACGGTGTTCTATGTGATAATTAATTACAGATAAATTGACCTCCAACTAAAGCCGAATAGAGCGTTAAAGTCATAGCAGTTATCTAGTAATAAAAATTAACGTCACACGTGAATGCCATGGAGAGACATTAATTCTTCTCCTTTATATGTTTACTCTCACTGAACTGGCAAATAATAATATTTAACTCTTCCAAATAATAAACCCGTCCTAACTCGAGCATTTCAAGCACAACCGCGAGAAATGCTAATATCCATAATAATAACTTGGTTAATGAACGCGAGACGCGGAGCGGGGAGGGAGAGGACGCCAGTGCACGTGCTGAGACGCTCCCGAGCGGACCTGTTCACGTAGTGCTCACGAGGAGACGCCATTACCCAGCCATCAGGGTAAACGCTATCCATTCTCCCGAAGAAAGTCGCCACTGTGAGGCGTGAAGAGCCTTGCAGACAATATCTTCACTTGGTGTCAGTGTCATACAAGGAACCTATTAAATCTGGTTCTTTGTGACTCCACGTGACCGGCCAGTGAAGCGCGTCATTATCCAGGATAGGCTAAGCCAGAGCCTGGGACGCGAATTTTGGCAAGTCTACACTTACACATGCCCATATTAGCTAAGTATCTTATCCTTATTTGATGCATCTGATAGGGTGTAGAATTATAGCTGGGTAGCTTGTCGTGACGACGTAAACAACAACAAATCACAGGTCATTATCCTTCACCCACTATTAATATTAATTTATTGAACATAGAAATCCAGTAGTTTAATTAGTTGCTACTGTAAACATTTATTTTGCAGCGTGTGAGAAGAATTCTCCTAGCTGCCCTCTCCCATGTTAATCAACTCCTAGCGTTCCATGCCGAGCCCAGGAGAATCAGAGGAAGCGTCGTGACTCACTTTTAAGGAATCGTCATTAAGCTAAGATTCCTTTGTATTCCTCTAATTTATTATCTGTAATCTTTTACATGCAGAACTCTGTTTATTGGATTAACATGTGTTTATTATGATTATTATTATTATGTTCATAATCTATGTTCCCATTAGTGATAATGACAATGATTTCATAATTATTCATAGGATTAGATTATTATATCTTGGATTAGTGAACGAACCACACTAGTTCCTGGACGTACTGAGTTCCAGTAATAACCCCCCAATGTAGGTGTTTGAGGTTTGATTCATTTAATTATACAGCCCATTAATTATTTCTATGATCATATTCTCTAGTATTTTATCCATAGTTATTGGTTCATCTAGGAATTATCAAATGATCATAATTTCTCAGTTTCCCTCTTTACTATAAAAGCGGGTGGTCCTTCGTAATTTATTTTACTACATTAATATTTAAATAATTAGATTCAACCCCCAAATGTCCCACATTATGGTCCTTATCGAACCGGATAGGCATTAAATTTATAATTACAAATATTAATCATTAATAACTAATCCTTGTGTGATATAAGCTAGACTAACTATTTAATTAATTGTGTCAACTAACAGTGTAACACATCAGTTAGTCTAAATCACACTAACATATTGCTACATTCACCTCATGTATAAGGTAGCTTTAGTGGGTCATAGCCAATTACCCACAACACTTAGACCTATACCTCACACAGAGGTGAGAATTTTTAGGTCACAGGAGCAACAGCTCATACCATTTATAACAACCCCACACTAACACCTGCGTTAGAGTGGCCTCACCATCTAACCATTATATACCTAGGTGGTAATGACATCCATCCCACTCGTCATCCAGCTGAGGTGATCAAACACCTCAAAGCCATAATTTCTTCTTTCAAGCTCATCAGTAAATCGGTAGTATTCACATTAGTGGAACCTCGCCAACCAAGTCAAGATAATCGTTGAAGAGTAACCCCAGAATACTACCAGAGAGATGATAAGTACATAAATTTCAGGCTGAAAAAACGAGTAAGATTGGATGCCACATATATCCAATTTACAGCCAGACCTTATAGACAAAACCTGACCAGAGATGGTGTACACTTGTCAGGTGAGTCTAGGTTGCATGTGGTTGACAAGTTAATTAACACCATCAACCATCACAAACGGCTGTGGCTAGCAAGCCAAACATAACTGTACATAATTGTTTCACCTGTGTGTGCAAGAGCACTCTTATAAAAACAAAAAACCCAAAAATACAGCACAATTATATTCACCTTACTGCACCACAATAATCTTTACCAATCTTATTAGGTAGAATTTAGGCTGAGATTGTGCTGAATTTGGTACAAGCCCAGACTAAATAAATTTATAGTTCTTAGGAATTATCACGACTAGACCTAAGCTAGTCAGTAGTGTATGTATTATACTATTTGTGCTGACCCTATACAGGGTGGGATTAAATTTTGAGATAACTCTGATTGGAGTGTCTCCATAATATTTCTCTTGTATTCATTATTTTGTATATCTATTTTGTGTATTGCTGGATAATCTCCATTAACTCTGATGGTGATATAGAAGAGCTAACCGGACGAGAACTAATGGTGAAGTTCAGACAGTGCACAAAATATCTAGCTATTTGTTGTTAGGTAGGTAGGTACATTCAACCTCAAGTGAGGTAAAGTATAAATAGCCACCTTAAATTAGGCTACATTTAATGATACTTGTCCACTAATGAACAAGTACCCAAGCTTCATTAGTAATACATATACTAATCCCATGAAGTTTGGACCTAAGCCCAACATGGCTACTCCTGAGCAATTGAGGAGAACCTTCATTGGCCTTAAAGGTCATTTGACCAGATTAATTAACAAGGCTGAGGGCTTAACTAAAGATACTCTCATTGACTCTTATCACTTAGAGACATCAGTTAGAGTGGCTGATCTGAAATTTGATCAAGTCAAATCCGCAGGTCAATCTTACCTTGATCTGCTAAATACTGTAGAAACCGATCCTGATGAAGTAAGTCAAATTGTAGACGACATCTCCCAGTATGAAGAGGAGACTCAAGATATAATTATCAGGCTATCTAAATTAGCAAAACAATCTGGATCCAATGCCAGTAACACAGGGTCTCACTTCAATAACCAACTACCAGAGGTTCGTTTACCTACTTTGGACTTACCTACATTTTCAGGATTAGATACAGAAAGTTGGGACGACTTCTGGAGTAAATTCGTAGATGCAGTAGACTCTAAAGCTAACGTTCCTCAAACCACCAAATTCACTTATCTACAAGGCTTGTTAAGAAATGAAGCCTTGAAAGTAATCTATAATATAACACTGACCAGTGATGGTTACACATCAGCTGTTCAATTGCTCAAAACTAACTACGATAACAAGGAGAGAACTATTACTGTCTTAGTTCAAAAATTGCTAGACTTACCCTCTGCTAATAATTCCGCAGAGTCTCTCCAAACTTTCAGACTAGAGTTAGAGTCTTTACTCAAGGCCTTAAGCCTTAAAGTCCAAGTTCAGTCAGCCGAATGGATGACTAAAGTAGTTGTTAAGCGAAAAATGCCAAGAGAAACTTTAGATAAGTTGTGTACTATATACAACACGACCTTTTTGACTCTGAAAGAAATCACAGAAGGTCTACATACCTTAGTCGAAAGACAAAGAGCCAATCAAGATGGGGAGAAAGTTTCAAACTCCTCTACTAACTCCCATCGTAACTCAGCTCAAGTTGACACTTCTGTCAAACCTAAACAGACTTTGAATAAGTCTAATAAATATAAATCCAAAACTACTCTATCCACTGGGAAAAGAAGTGGAAATGTAGGTACATATTCGGTGTCTCCTTCTGAGCTAACCAATGACTTGTCTACTAAAGAGATCAAGTCTATTAATCAGAGAAAGTGTCTGTTCTGCAATCAGGGACACACCACTTACCAATGCTCTGTTTATCCTACTTATAATGTTAGGGTTAAAAGGTTGCAAGAATTGCACAAGTGCACCAAGTGCATGGGCTCTCATGATCCCAAGAAATGTGCAGTGCAGTTACGTTCCTGCAACCGCTGTAACAAAGGTGTACACCACTACGCCTTATGTAGAAAATCTTCTACACCAACCATGATCACTGGGGAGAATTCCACGAATTCTACCGCAGTGCAATATTGCAAAGTGCATCAAGAAGTAAATGTACTTGCTACTGAGTCGGGCAATAATACTACGTTGCCTACAGCTCAACTTAAACTAATAAACCGAAGATCTAGAATTAACACTAGAGGTCTTTTTGACCAAGGTTCACAGAAAACCTTCATTACACAACAGTTGGTAGATGAGTTAAATTTAAAACCTGCCAAAAGTGTGAGGTTAAATATTTCTGGTTTCTTGTCAAATAGTGGACCTCGTGACTACAAGGTAGTTAAAGTATTAGTAAGACTTGGATCTTCTACTAGTCCAATACAAGCGGTAGTAGTGGATAAACTTCCTACAGACCTGCAGGTCACAGGGTTAGCTCGCACTGCGAGACATCTTAAACGAAACCGCATGAGGCTAGCAGATTATAAAATAAATTCTGACTGCCTCACAGATGTTGGAATACTTATAGGCGCGGATCATTATTACAAGCTTATAACTGGATGCACTAGGTAACATGGAATGAATTTTTTGTCGTCCGCAGGAGGCAAATTGCTTACGGGACCGGTGCTTTTCAGACAAGGTCCAGCGTCCACAAACCAACAATCCAATAACATAATCGTGGCGTGACTAGGCTTGGAGCAGTCACCCCTACGTTTCAGGGAAATATCTGAGGATATTGAGACTGACCCACCAATACATCGTTTGTGGGATTTAGACACTTTAGGCATTATCCCTGAACAACCAAGTCCTGATGATACGTGGACTTACCAGCAATACCTGGATACAGTTGTCTATTCAAATAAACAATACTGGGTAAGACTCCCATGGAAGTTGGATCATCCACAACTTCCAGTTAATTATTTTATGGCAGCCTCACAATTGCAGTCTCAATTAACACGACTACAGAAGCAGCCAGACAAACTGAACATGTATCATCAACTTATCCAACAACAACTTAACAGTAAATCCATTGAAGTTGTTGAACACGATGACCGAAAAACAGGTCATTATTTACCTCATCATGCTGTGGTGAAAGACTCATTGACAACACCTATTCGTATTGTCTTTAACTGCAGTGCTAAAGTAAAGCCAAGCAGTGTGTCTTTAAATGAATGTCTCCAAACGGGACCTAGCCTAACACAAAGGCTACATGATGTGTTGTTACGATTTCGCACAGGCATTTTTGCCTATACAGCTGATATCAGCAAAGCCTTTCTCCGAGTAGGTTTGCAGGAGGAAGATCGTAACTACACAAAATTCCTCTGGATTAAGGATCCACTGGATCCTAACAGTTAAGTAATCACCTATCGTTTTGCCTCAGTATTATTTGGAGCTACGTCCTCACCGTTTCTTTTGCAAGCAACATTAGACACACATTTGAGGAAATCAAACAGCCCCTATAAGGCAGACATTAGCGACAACTTGCATGTCGACAATTTCCAGGGGACAACTAATGATCAAGTTGATCTGGTAGAAATCTACCATGAGGCTAACCGTGAACTATTAGGAGCCAATATGCCACTACAGTCATGGGCCTCAAATAATAAACTGTTTAACCAGGTAATCGAGAAAGAATTTCCAGATTATCAGGTACCCAGTCAATTAAAGGTTCTAGGCGTGGAATGGAACACCAGTACTGACGAGATGAATGTCAAGTCAGTACAAACTGATAATTCAACCCTTACCATGAGAACACTGCTCTCGTTTGTCAGTCAACCATTTGACCCTTTAGGCCTACTTAGTCCTATATTAATAAGGGGCAAACTCCTAATGCAGGAGTGCTGGCAGAAACATATGGGATGGGATGATTCGTTACCAAGTGAGTTACAAGCTAAATGGCAAATACTCTCAACGGATTTTAATCAGTTAGGCGTTTTGAAATTTCCTCGTAATGCTTCAGGACCAAACTTACCCACCAATTTGCACGTTTTCTGTGATGCCTCTGGCAAAGCATATGGCGCAGTAGCCTATTTAGTTAATAGTGCACAATCAATTTTGCTCACATCTAAAGCAAGAGTTGCTCCCATTAAGAAGAGATCTTTACCTCAGATGGAGTTGACTGCATTGCTGGTGGGAGTAAGATTGGCTCATTGCCTGGCAAAGACACTCAATAATATCCACTTTGGTGAGATTGTAGTGTGGTCAGACAACGAGGCAGTCTTACAATGGGTAAGAAACAATAACAACAAAACTCCCTACGTCAGTAATCGAGTCGGGGAGATTCATGAGTTATCTGCTGGATATAAATGTAGACATGTTCCTACTAAGACAATCCTGCAGATTATTTATCTCGAGGGTTAACATTAAAACAACTTGTCAAGTCTTCGCTGGGGTTCAATGGACCTTCATGGCTTGTTGGTGGTCAGTGGCCCAAACAAAAGTCACAAGTCATAGTGACCAATATCACCACTCCCATGAAAGAACCAGAACCTCAACGAACATTAGCCATTGATCCTCACCATTATTCTAACTTAAGCAAATTATTACGAGTGACTGCACATGTGTTTGATTTTCTTGCTAAGGTAGGAATTCGACATAAGTTTCCCAATCCTATCCTCTACTGGATCAAACGTGCACAACAAGAGATATATGGAAGCGAATATGAAAATCTTCCAGACAAATTAACTAAGTCTCTAGGTATCTGGTATGATGCCAACACTCATAACATACTACGATGTGGAGGACGTTTGCTTCATGCAAAAATTGATTTGGACACAAAGAATCCAATTCTTCTACCTCGTCACCACATCATCACTAAACTTCTTGTCTTACATCACCATCAATATGGTACCTTACATGGTGGAGTGTTAGATACTCTCACCGACCTTAGACAAAAGTACTGGCTTCCTCAAGGTCGTCAGACAGTTAAGTCAATTATTAAATCTTGTGTAATCTGTAAGAGATACGACGCTAGAGTATGTCCTTACCCAGGACCTCCACCACTCCCAGAAGAGCGAGTGGTTCATCTTCGTCCTTTCGAAACCACTGGTGTTGATTACACAGGAACCTTACTTCTCACTGGTAACCCAGATAATATACCAGTGAAGTCATACATTTGTCTCTTTACGTGTGCTACAACCAGAGGCGTACATTTAGAAGTCACTTCAGATATGAGTGCTGAAGCCTTCATCCAGGCCTTCCGCAGATTTGCTGCTCGCAGATCTTGTCCCAAATTAATGATATCGGACAATGGTTCCAATTTTGTGGCAGGAGAAACTTGTTTGCGAGAAGTCTGGAACCACCCAGAAGTACAGTCGGTCCTACAGAGACGACAATGTCACTGGAAATTCATAGCACCAAGAGCCCCTTGGCAAGGTGGGTTCTATGAGCGAATGGTAGGCACAGTCAAGAAGTGTCTAAGGAAAACTTTACACAGACAAAGGGTCAGTTACTCCGAACTCCAAACTATTGTTGTGGAAGTCGAGGCGCGAGTCAATAACCGCCCAATAACCTACCTGTCTGATGATTTCACCCAGAGAGAACCTCTGAGTCCCTCACATTTGATCCATGGAGGTCTACTGAGCCCTCTCATCCCTTTAGCCGAAGAGGACCCTGTAGACCCGTCACATTGACCAGAGGAGACTTGGTGGAAAGATACCAGCATCTCTCAAGAGTTATTAACAGGTGGAATGAGGTGTGGACTCGAGAGTACCTCACAGCTCTACGAGAGTACCACTACGGAGCTTCGAGTCCTTACAATAAAGTGCAATTAAAACCAGGGGCTCTAGTACTAGTTGACAGTGATGGACCAAG
The DNA here is from genome assembly GCF_040958095.1 of Procambarus clarkii. NCBI lineage: Eukaryota > Metazoa > Arthropoda > Malacostraca > Decapoda > Cambaridae > Procambarus > Procambarus clarkii. The sequence goes on from NW_027189452.1 coordinate 25,797, forward strand.
GTCAGAGTGGCCTATAGGCAAAATTGTTGCCATTCATCCAGATCATCAAGGTGTCCTGAGAGTAGTTAAAGTTTTATGCCGAGGCAACACTACTCTAAAAACTTTAGAGAAGCTGGTTCCACTTTAATTGACTGAGCGAGAATATCAGCCAGATCCAGTTTCCCCAGTAATTTCCGAGGACAATAATTCTGATCCTCCGAGCAACCGCCCCACTAGAGCTGCTGTTCAACAATGTAGGCAGAATTTGCAAGCCTATTACAACTCTGAACAAGAGTAATTCCCTTTACATCCCACTTAGATAACTATGATGATGCTGCGATGTGATATCACGTAACAAACCATTACAAGTCACTATGACCCAGGATATTCCCATCACAGTAGATTCTGTTGTTTAAATTGTGTGATTTAAAATCTTTAATTATTGTGTAGGCTATAAACAACATGTTTCATTGACATGTAATTAGCAAGACTTAAGTTTCTTGTAAGTCCTTGATAAATACGGGACGTTCGTTATGTGTGTACTAACATACTAACATATTAACCTACTAATATACTAATATTAATCTCAACTTCGGGATAGGTCAGTACTCCACAGTACACTACGACCCTAGGTTCCTCCCCCCGGAGTTATGTTGGAAATTTCCAACACCGAATTCCAACACTGTTGTATTCTCATTAATTATTACTAATTCTACTAATCATTGTAGTAAGTAAAATTAACCCAACGTAGAATTCACATGTACTAATAATTACATCTGTACAATAGGCTAGAATTCTTACGTCACCCGACGCCAGTATTGCGTCAGATTTCATTGTAATAAACACATTTATATCCAATGTGCCTGAGAATTGAATTCGATTCTCTATAACAAACGGTGTTCTATGTGATAATTAATTACAGATAAATTGACCTCCAACTAAAGCCGAATAGAGCGTTAAAGTCATAGCAGTTATCTAGTAATTAGTAGTAATTCCGGGTAGATGGGACTCGATAGCCTGGGAAGGCAGCCCATCTAGGGGAAGGAAAACCCTGATTTTAAACCTCCGCTGCCTTGCGGCCATACCCTTGTTTTTGGGAAGGCTTCAGGAGTCAACCTCGAGGAAAAATCCGGAGTTGGAGCCCCTAAGGCAGTTCGTTGTTGACGTCGACCTCGTTCTGGCAGCTCCTGCGACGTTGCTGGAACCATGCGTATTGGCATTTGCCTCTCTATTGGATAATTTCAGCAACGTGGAGAGGGGGGACCTGCTGCATGGGTAACAGCTTCTCCTCCATATCTACCTACCCAGGCTTTGCGCCCTGGAGAGGACACTCCAGCTTCGCCTCACAGCGTCGAACCAACACGGGAAGCGACAGTCTACCGGTTTTAAGTCTTCTGCTCGATTGGCGAAGAGTGTGACGCCAGGGGTTGCTTCCGACGGTGGGAGGGGTCATCGCGCCCCACTGGGCAGCTACCGCCCGCCTCAAGCTGGGCAAACCCCAGCCAATAAGGGGTTGCCTCGCCACGGTCCGTTAACCTCACTGGGTGCGTGGGGTTTAGGGTGAAAACTGACAAGCGGCCCGACAACTTTGCACCAAGCAATACCAAACCAAAGAAGAAAATATCAACTGCCCTAAAGCTGGGCACATGGAACGTCAGGACACTGACACCAGGTTTCTCTGACGACCTGCAAGAAATCAATGACGCCCGAAAAACAGCAATCATCGATAGGGAGCTGAGCAAGCTGCAGATGGATATTGTTGCTCTCCAAGAGACCAGGCTCCCAGGATCAGGATCTGTGAGAGAGAGGACCTTCTCTTTCTTCTGGCAAGGAAAACCTCCAGATGAGACCAGAGAACATGGTGTGGGATTTGCCGTCAGGAATGCACTGTTGGGACACATTATGCCACCGATGGGGGAAACCGAACGAATTCTGTCTCTGCAACTGTACTCCCAAACAGGACCAGTCAATGTAATTAGTGCATATGCACCAACCCTGACTTCTCCAGCAGAGGCAAAGGAAAAATTCTACGATGACCTCAACAGAGTCATAGCGAGAATCCCTGTAAAGGAGCCACTGTTCATCCTCGGCGACTTCAACGCCAGAGTGGGTGCCGAGCACAACATTTGGCCCACTTGCCTGGGTCAATTCGGCATAGGAAGGATGAATGAGAACGGGCAACGTCTGCTAGAACTCTGCTGCCTTCATGGTCTTTGTGTCACCAACACGTTCTTCGGCACAAAGCCTCAACACCGAGTATCTTGGAGACACCCCAGATCCAAGCACTGGCACCAGCTTGACCTGATTCTTACCAGGCGTGCAAGTCTACCCAGCGTCAAGATTACGCGTAGCTACCAGAGTGCTGTCTGTGACACCGACCACTCCCTGGTATGTAGCAGGGTCAAGATGCAACCAAAGAAGATTCATCACTCGAAAAAGGCGGGCAGACCTCGCATCGACACCACCAAGACCCGCAACCAGGACAAGGTGGAAGATTTTGCACACGTGCTCGAGGAAGCTCTTCCTGGCCCAGCTGGGGTCACTGCCTGTAAAAGATGGGAGCACTTCAGAGACGCTGTGTTCAACGCTGCCATTTCCACCTTTGGCAAGAAGACCAGCAGGTCGGCAGACTGGTTCGAGGCTCACTCGGAAGAGATGACACCTGTAATCGAAGAGAAGAGAAACGCCTTGGCAGCCTACAAAGCCTGCCCAAGTCGGCGCAACTTACAGATCCTTCGGGCCGTCCGCTGCAAAGTGCAGCAGAGCGCCAGGCGATGTGCCAACAACTATTGGCTCCAGCTCTGCTCCCAGATACAGACTGCAGCGGATACAGGCAATGAAAGGGGAATGTATGACGGCATCAAGCAGGCCCTCGGCCCAATCCAGAAGAAGACCGCTCCTCTGAAATCTGCCACTGGCGAGGTGATTCAGGACCAGACACTGCAGCTGAAGCGCTGGGTCGAGCACTACTCTGAGCTATACGCCAGGGACAATGTGGTCACCGAAGATGCCCTGAGCGCCATTGAGTGTCTGCCTGTGTTAATGGAGCTCGACAGTGAACCGACCCTGGAAGAACTCAGCGATGCCCTAGACTCCCTTGCTTCTGGTAAAGCTCCTGGCAAAGATGGCATTCCTGCTGAGACCTTGAAGTGCTGCAGAGGTAGCCTGCTCATGGAGCTGCACGAAATTCTCTGCCTCTGCTGGGAAGAAGGAGAGGTGCCACAGGACATGAGGGATGCCAACATCGTCACACTGTATAAGAATAAAGGTGACAGGGGCGACTGCAACAACTACCGTGGAATCTCCCTCCTCAGTATTGTCGGAAAGCTGTTTGCTCGAGTCGCATTGAAGAGGCTCCAAGTACTTGCAGAGAGAGTTTATCCAGAATCACAATGTGGATTCAGAGCTGGCAGGTCCACCATCGACATGGTCTTTTCCCTCAGACAACTGCAGGAGAAATGCAGGGAACAGAAGCAGCCACTCTTTGTAGCCTTCATAGACCTGACGAAGGCCTTCGACCTCGTCAGCAGGGATGGCCTGTTCAAGATCCTCCCCAAGATCGGATGCCCACCCAGGCTCCTCAGCATCATCAGATCTTTCCATGAGAACATGAGGGGCACCGTGGTCTTTGATGGCCTAACATCAGGCGCCTTTGACATCCGAAGTGGAGTAAAGCAGGGCTGCGTACTGGCTCCAACCCTATTCGGGATTTTCTTCGCAGTTATGCTGCGGCACGCCTTCGGATCTGTCACGGAAGGCATTTACCTCCGGACCAGGTCGGATGGGAAGCTCTTTAACCTCGCCAGGCTGAGAGCCAAGACAAAGGTTCGGCTGAGGTGTCTGCGCGACTTCCTCTTTGCCGACGACGCAGCAGTCACTGCCCACTCAGCTGAAGACCTCCAACGGCTCATAACCCGCTTCAGCGAGGCCTCTCAGGCTTTCGGACTCACCATCAGTCTGAAGAAAACACAAGTCATGGGACAAGGAGTGGACTCCCCACCTGACATCGGCATCTCTGATTCCAAACTGGAAGTTGTTCACGACTTCGTGTACCTGGGCTCCACAATCTCTGACTCCCTCTCTCTTGATACGGAGCTAAACAAACGCATCGGTAAGGCATCTACTACCATGTCCAAACTGACAAAGAGAGTGTGGGCCAATAATAGGCTAACTGAGTATACTAAGATTCAGGTTTACAGATCCTGTGTCCTGAGCACTCTCCTTTATGGCAGTGAGTCTTGGACACTCCGCGCCCGTCAGGAAAGACGGCTGAATGCCTACCACATGCGCTGCCTTCGACACATCTTGGACATCACCTGGCAGGACAAGGTGACAAACAACAACGTCTTGGGGAGAGCAAGAATCACCAGCATGTACACAATGCTGAAACAGAGACGAATGCGCTGGCTCGGGCACGTTGTGCGAATGGGCGACGGCAGGATCCCCAAGGATCTCCTGTATGGAGAGCTGAGGCAGGGAAAGCGTCCAGTAGGCAAGCCCCAGCTACGGTACAAAGACGTATGCAAAAGGGACCTGAAAGCCATGGACGTCGATCTTGCTATATGGGAGACACTGGCTACAGACCGTTCAGCCTGGAGGCAGTCTGTTCAACGAGGTCTCTCCAAGTTCGAGGAGTCACTTGCCAAGGAATCGGAGGCAAAGAGACAGAGAAGGAAAGCCGGTAACCAGGAAGACAGACCAGAATCGGACTTCGTTTGTGCTCGGTGTGGGATGGACTGCCACTCTCGGATTGGCCTCATCAGTCACACCAGACGCTGCACCAGGATTGACAACTAAGGCGCAACTCCATAGTCTCCCGAGACTGAAGGATGCCTACTACTATCTAGTAATAAAAATTAACGTCACGCGTGAATGCCATGGAGAGACATTAATTCTTCTCCATTACATGTTTACTCTCACTGAACTGGCAAATAATAATATTTAACTCTTCCAAATAATAAACCCGTCCTAACTCGAGCATTTCAAGCACAACTGCGAGAAATACTAATATCCATAATAATAACTTGGTTAATGAACGCGAGACGCAGAGCGGGGAGGGAGAGGACGCCAGTGCACGTGCTGAGACGCTCCCGAGCGGACCTGTTCACGTAGCGCTCACGAGGAGACGCCATTACCCAGCCATCAGGGTAAATGCTATCCATTCTCCCGAAGAAAGTCGCCACTGTGAGGCGTGAAGAGCCTTGCAGACAATATCTTCACTTGGTGTCAGTGTCATACAAGGAACCTATTAAATCTGGTTCTTTGTGACTCCACGTGACCGGCCAGTGAAGCACGTCATTATCCAGGATAGGCTAAGCCAGAGCCTGGGACGCGAATTTCGGCAAGCCTAAACTTACACAGTGCCCATATTAGCTAAGTATCTTATCCTTATTTGATGCATATAATAGGGTGTAGAATTATAGCTGGGTAGCTTGTCGTGACGACTTATAACAACAACAAATCACAGGTCATTATCCTTCACCCACTATTAATATTAATTTATTGAACATAGAAATCCAGTAGTTTAAAATTAGTTGCTACTCTAAACATTTATTTTGCAGCGTGTGAGAAGAATTCTCCTAGCTGCCCTCTCCCATGTTAATTAACTCCTAGCATTCCATGCCGAGCCCAGGAGAATCAGAGGAAGCGTCGTGACTCACTTTTAAGGAATCGTCATTAAGCTAAGATTCCTTTGTATTCCTCTAATTTATTATCTGTAATCTTTTACATGCAGAACTCTGTTTATTGGATTAACATGTGTTTATTATGATTATTATTATTATGTTCATAATCTATGTTCCCATTAGTGATAATGACAATGATTTCATAATTATTCATAGGATTAGATTATTATATCTTGGATTAGTGAACGAACCACACTAGTTCCTGGACGTACTGAGTTCCAGTAATAACCCCCCAATGTAGGTGTTTGAGGTTTGATTCATTTAATTATACAGCCCATTAATTATTTCTATGATCATATTCTCTAGTATTTTATCCATAGTTACTGGTTCATCTAGGAATTATCAAATGATCATAATTTCTCAGTTTCCCTCTTTACTATAAAAGCGGGTGGTCCTTCGTAATTTATTTTACTACATTAATATTTAAATAATTAGATTCAAGCCCCAAATGTCCCACAATTACAACAATGAACACTACTAGAAACGAACACTACAACAACGAACATTACAACAACGAACACTACAACAACAACATAACAACAACGAACACTACAACAACGAACACTACAACAACGAACCATTACAACATTGAACACTACAACAACGAACACAACAACAACAACGAACACCATAACAACGAACACTACAACAACGAACACCACAACAACGATACTCTCAAAAACGAACACCACACCAACGCACACCACCACAACGCACACTACAACAACGAACACTACAACAACGAACACTACAACAACCAACATCTCAACAACTAACACCACAACAACGAACACTACAACAACGAACACTACAACAACGAACAACTCAACTACGAACATCTAAAACAACGAACACTACAACAACGAACACTACAACAACGAACAATACAACAACGAACACCACAATAATGAACACTACGAACAACGACACCACGACAACGAACACCACTACAACGAACACAACAAACAACGAACAATACAACAACGACAACTACAAAAACGAACACTACAACAACGAACACTACAACAACTAACACTACAATAACGAAACACTACAACAATGAACACCACAATAACGAACATCTCAACAACGATCAACTCAACAATGAACAATACAACAACGAACAGCAACAACAACAATGAACAACCATAACAACGAACACTACAACAATGAACACCACAACAACGATCATCTCAACAACGAACACTACAACAACGAACACAACAAACAACGAACAATACAACAACGGCCACTACAACAACGAACACTACAACAACTAACGCTACAACAACGAACACCACAATAACAAACACCACAATAACGAACATTTCAACAACGAACACCACAACAACGAACACCACAACAACGAACAATACAACAACGAACAATACAACAACGAACACCACATCAACGAACACCATAACAACGAACATCTCAACAACGAAAATCTCAACGACGAACATCTCAACAACGAACACTACATCAACGACCACCACAACAACGAACATTACAACAACGGAACACCACAACAACGAACATCTCAACAATGAACATCTCAAAAACTAACACCTCAACAACGAACACTACAACAAAGAACACTACAACAACGAACACCACAACTGTGGGAACCGACCTGTGAGATTTATATTTATTTAATTTATATGAATTTATATTTACCTTAATTTATATACTTCGATAGCAATTTGTATAATGTTAAGTGGACTGTATTTCTGCAATAATCTCATAATCTCACAAATCGATCCTCTACACATTAGGGGGGTTTATTAAATTTATATATGCAGCCAATCAAACTACAGTAATAGACTACATATATTGAAGAGGTTCCTTATCTTATAGTACAGCAGGTTAGTCCACCAGGTATAACTAGGGTGTAGACACCAAATTATCCTCTTTGAGGTAGCTTCCATCACCCAGTAACTGGTGCACAAAGTCTTCCTCGTCTTGACCTGTCAAAAGGGCGCTAACTGTGAAGCCAGGTTCTATATATGACAAGCTATATCAGAGAAAACACTATACATGGAACCTTAAAGACCGGCTTAATTACCTTTAGTTTGAGGCTTCCACGTGCTCTAACCGGTCACCCTATATCCTGACATTAATCGCCATAAATGAATGATAAACGGGTTTCGGATAGACACTTAACTTGAATTTGTAGACAGCGTGTTGATAATGGTACACCTTTGGTTTCCATAACACTACGTCCAAGTAAAATTAACAGGAGCCGAATTTGCTCCCGTGTGAGCCTCTGGTCTAGTCTCAACAATGGCTGCCCTCCTTCCTCCCTGACGCCTGGCTTACATTGTCCAGATTTCAGAAAGTGATAGAAGGGTCACATTTACTCTACTTTAATATTGATAATTAAGTTAATTTATATGAGATGTTTTTCTGATGGTAAAGTCCAAAGACTAATGTATTTAAGAATAATTCCCACCATAATAGGTGGAGAATATAATAGTATGTGGTGATGATATCCCGTTTTCTATAGACGGTAATTCCACTACAAGTTACGTTTTCTATGGGTAACTTGTTTATACAATACAGCTATTATCTGTATGATTATTAAATGGTGTCGGATTTTCCGACATAATTCCCCAGGGGGCTGCTCACGGGTCGAAGTCCTCTTTAGAACAGACGAACACCGATACTCATCCTTCGAATTATTAGATTAATTTGATGTTAGTAGTTAGTAATCACACATTTGTGTGTCTGTTCGTACAGGACGGATGTCCCGTACTAGAGTTGCAGAGGTTAGAAGTCTAATGCGATTTCATTTCCCTGTCAACTCTTGAAAGGCTAATATTCAAGCCTTATTACATATTATTTAACCCAGAAGACTGAATGTGATCAAGTACTACAGTCAAGTATGATTCAGGGACTGCAGTGAGATCAGTGACATTAGATATAACTTGAAGTTTGTTCAGGTAACTGGTCACTGATATATAAACACTGAGGCCCATGGAATACATCTTGATTAAATAATAAATGTATCAAATCAGTCATCAGATTTATTGGGGTTTAATTTAGTTAATTGATTCAGAAGATTGAATAGCTCATCATTAAAGTAAAGTATGGTTCTGAGACTGCAGTGGGTTCAGTGACTTGTAGCTGTTTTAGGCTACTGTTCACTGATTTGCCACTGAGGCCTCATGAACTCATCTCCAGCTTTAAATGATGATACTAACATCAACCTCTGTTGGTATAGTCAGCTGTAATCTCCTTAGTATAATGCTACTGGAGAAATATATCAGCTGACAAATTTAGATTTCTACTGGTATTGTTTATCTGCAGGCATAGGTCTCCTCAGGCTTGATACTGGGCCTGAGAGTAATTTACCTCCTGCAGAGTTTAACATGGTTATACCCTGATATTTAGTAGGGCTACCGATGAATCGATGACAATAGTCTGTCCCTACAAGGAGACCGAAGTCGGTGAGGTGATCAGACTTAATATTATCTGCCAATTTTATCCTCTATTTCTCAGGAATTTGGCTGTTGCTCTCAGACCTTGAACTTGTAGGTCTACTGGTATTTTGTCCACCACAATGGCTTGTACTCGACAGACGTACCTGCCTAAGCGTACTGATGGTTGTAACACCTGGTAGACTTGAGGTCCTGCATCTGTTACAAACCCTGAGATGTTGAATGACATCTGGGCTACAGGCCTTAATTGTAGTTCATCTGCCAACTTTTTTAGTGATATATGTTCTCTGGGATCCTTGGTCAAACAACCCACGGGTATGGACCTTGGCCTCTTATTCAGGATGGTAATTTGGGCAGTAGGCAAAGTCGTATTACCTTTAGACTTTGCCGAATGGACACTCTTTGTTTGTTGCACCTTGCAGTACTGTACTGTGGTGGGAATGCTATCTTCCACCTTGGGTCTTGAATACGTTAATTTCGTATATTTGCACAGTGCTGCATGGTGTCTACCTCTTCTACACCTGTTGCAGGTGTTGAATTGGGTATCACAATAGTCTATGTTGTGTGACTTGAGACACCTTGCACATCTCCCTAATTCCTGGAGTCGCTCCATACGAATGTCTCTGGTTGGATAATTAGCACAACAGTATGTTGAATGTTTCTTTTTGCAGAACATACATGTCCCCCAGCCTACTGCACGTTTGGAAGTTACCGGTTTGGGTGAACTAGTAACAGTAGGCTTGGAGGATGCTGCTGCATTGTCAGATTTTCTGCAACTTGATGTTAGAGTAATTGACTGATGTTTATTTGGGGTGGTTGTTTTACCCTTTAATTGACTATTATTTTCTATTTCTGAAGGCTTGCAAGAGGCTTTAACTTCCTCATTTGCTCGTCGTTTGTTTATGATGGAATGTAAACCTTCAGTGATGTCCTGTACTGTCAGGATGGTGTTATGTTGATGTGCATATAATTCATCTAGTATATCGCTGGACAATTTTCGTTGAAGGACTACTTTGTCATCCATTCACTAGTAGTTATATCAACCTTAAGTCTGAATGTTCTTAGTAGTGACTCAAACTCCATGCTGAAGGATTGTAATGAGTCAGCAGTCTGATCAGGTTGAGGTAAATCCAGCAATTGTAGTACTAGATGTATGACAGTTTTCTCATTGCCAGCATTATTCCTAGGAAGCTGGACTGGGAAATTAGTGCTGTCGCTATTTTCATTTACATTTTCTACTACTGGTTCAGCTTCACCTCTAGCTTGGAGGCATGTTAACTTAGTAGCCTCAGGTATTGGGTTTTCAGAAACCACAGAGACTGTGGATAAATTGTCTGAGAACTGCTTAATTTCTGGTGGTATAATATTAGGTGAAGCTGTAGTGGGTGAAGCTTTACTGGGTGAAGCTTTATCCTTGTTGATTAAAGGATCTAATCTGGCTTTACATTTATTCTCAAAAAGATCCAGATCATCCATAACATTATCTACTTTATTGGTGTACTTGCTATTTGTTCTGATTCAATTATCCTGTGTAAATGTTCCAACCTGGCTTGAGTTTCTTCTTCATATTGTGCAAGTTCAGACAGGAATGGTTCCACATCTTCAACTACTATGTCGTCGTCGTGGACCTGATTTTGGTAAGATTTCCTATTTGCTTTCAATATATGCAATTGGGTTTGAATCTGTAACAGTGGTATTTTCAACCGACGATAATTAATTACAGGCTCATATAACAACTGTTCATATTGGTTGAGATCTCTTGTTAGTTGGCGTTTGCTTGATATTAAAGCACGCTTTGCTTTCTGTGGATTAGTCATGGTGACTTGTTAATTGGGCACCACTGGCTCATAAATTGTGAGCAAGTACTAATGGTAGCCTAGGGTTAAATTCTGAACTCACTAGGCAATAATCCTACCTCTACTAGAGGTTAGCACTTAAAATTAATACACATTATATATATACAATCATACACACTAATGATTTGAGTGATAAACCAGTGTCACTGGAAGTACCTTTAGGTTAGCTCTTCTATATCACCCTAGGATGGTAGAGACACTAATTAATCACTCAAAGGTGTAATGATCATAAGTAAATTATTATATATACACAACTCAACTCGAGTTGATAAAAATTACACCCAAAATAGGGTCTGGACCATTCATTAATGGTGTTAGGTTGTTGAATATAGTACAACTGACTATGGTAATAATGGGACTAGGATGAGCAATAATAGTTCAACTAGTCATATCCTACCCTGTTGTGGGTTGGCAATTAGTAAATATTATACTGTGATCACTAGTGCAATATATATTAAATAATTCTCTATTTTGGAGAAATAATATACACAATTATTGATAATAGCCTCTTAATTAGCCTCTATGAAACTTTCTAATATTATCTAGAAGTATTAAATATTATTAGTGACCTCGCGAAATAAACTCCACAAAATTCGTAGATAATCTCTCGCGAAATTTAACACCACCAAATCCGTGAACAATCACGCGACACCACAGCCACTACTTTGGCTGGCTTCAATATTAGCGCTGTCATTTCACAGAATAACACGCCACCAAATCTGTGGGTGTACATGAAACCGCTGATGAGGCAGATCTGAACTGAGCGGGGCTCGTGAACTCTTTCGAGGCAACGCCGCCGTCTTGACTGGCTTTGTTTAAATCACACTGCACTAGATATTTAATGAATCCACTGGTTAACTGGTTCATCCGGTACTAAGATGACCAAATGTGGGTTCAAAGGACCAAATATTCCGGTTCTGAAGGTCCAAATAATGTGGGAACCGACTTGTGAGATTTATATTTATTTAATTTATATGAATTTATATTTACGTTAATTTATATACTTCGATAGCAATTTGTATAATGATAAGTGGACTGTATTTCTGCAATAATCTCAATCTCACAAATCGATCCTCTACACTTTAGGGGGGTTTATTAAATTTATATATGCAGCCAATCAAACTACAGTAATAGACTACATACATTGAAGAGGTTCCTTATCTTATAGTACAGCAGGTTAGTCCACCAGGTATAACTAGGGTGTAGACACCAAATTATCCTCTTTGAGGTAGCTTCCATCACCCAGTAACTGGTGCACAAAGTCTTCCTCGTCTTGACCTGTCAAAAGGGCGCTAACTGTGAAGCCAGGTTCTATATATGACAAGCTATATCAGAGAAAACACTATACATGGAACCTTAAAAACCTGGCTTAATTACCTTTAGTTTGAGGCTTCCACGTGCTCTAACCGGATCACCCTATATCCTGACATAAATGGCCATAAATGAATGATAAACGGGTTTCGGATAGACACTTAACTTGAATTTGTAGACAGCGTGTTGATAATGGTACACCTTTGGTTTCCATAACACTACGTCCAAGTAAAATTAACAGGAGCCGAATTTGCTCCCGTGTGAGCCTCTGGTCTAGTCTCAACAATGGCTGCCCTCCTTCCTCCCTGACGCCTGGCTTACATTGTCCAGATTTCAGAAAGTGATAGAAGGGTCACATTTACTCTACTTTAATATTGATAATTAAATTAATTTATATGAGATGTTTTTCTGATGGTAAAGTCCAAAGACTAATGTATTTAAGAATAATTCCCACCATAATAGGTGGAGAATATAATAGTATGTGGTGATGATATCCCGTTTTCTATAGACGGTAATTCCACTACAAGTTACGTTTTCTATGGGTAACTTGTTTATACAATACAGCTATTATCTGTATGATTATTAAATGGTGTCGGATTTTCCGACAACAACAACGAACATCTCAACAACGAACACTACAACAACGAACACCACAAGAACGACCATCACAACAACGAACACTACAACAACGAACAACTCAATTACGAACATCTAAACAACGAACACTACAACAACGAACACCACAATAATGAACACTACAACAACGAAAATCAGAACAACGAACACTACAACTAAGAACATCTCAACAACGAACACTACAACAACGAACACTACAACAACGAACACCACAATAATGAACACTACAACAACGAAAATCAGAACAACGAACACTACAACAACGAACACCACAACAACGAACTCCTCAACAACGCACTTGACAACAACGAACAACTCAACAACGAACATTACAACAACGAACATCACAAAAACGACCATTACATCAACCAACACCCCAACAAAGAACACTACAATATTTAACACTATAACAACGAACAATACAACATTGAACACTACAACAACGAACAAAACAACAACGAACACTTCAACAACGAACACTATAACAACGAACACCACAACAACGAACACCACAATAACAAACACTACAACAACGAACACCACAACAACGAACACTACAACAACGAACACCACAACAACGAAAATTAGAACAATGAATACTACAACAACTAACATTACAACAACGAACAATACAAGAACGAACGCTACAACAACGAACACCACAACAACGAACATTAGAAGAACGAACTCCACAACAACGAAAATTACAACAATGAATACTACAACAACTAACATTACAACAAGGAACACTACAACAACGAACACTACAACAAGATAAACCACAACAACGAACACTACAACAACAAACACTACAACAACGAACATTACAACAATGAACACTACAACAACGAACACTTCAACAACGAACATTACGACAACGAACACTACAACAACGAACACTACATCAACGAACATTACAACAATGAACACTACAACAACTAACATTACAACAATGAACACTACAACAAAGATCATTACAACAATGAACACTGCAAGAACGAACACTACAGCAACGAACATTACAACAATGAACACTTCAACAACGAACATTACAACAATGAACACTGCAAGAACGAACACTATGACAAAGAACATTACAACAATGAACACTACAACATCGAACACCACAATAATGAACAGTACAACAACGAAATTCAGAACAACGAACACTACAATAACGAACACTACAACAACTAACACTACAACAACTAACACTACAACAACGAACACCACAACAACGAACATCTAAAAAACGAACACTACAACAACGAACACTACAACAACGAACACTACAACGACGAACACTACAACAACGAACACTACAACAACGAACATTACAACAACGAACACAACAACAACTAACATTACAACAATGAACACTACAACAACGAACATTACAACAATGAACACTGCAAGAACGAACACTACAACAACGAACATTACAACAACGAACACTGCAACAACGAACATTACAACAACGAACACTACAACAACGAACACTACAACAACGAACATTACAACAATGAACACTACAACAACGAACACTACAACAACAAACACCACAACAACGAACACTACAACAACAAACACCACAACAACGAACACTACAACAACGAACACCACAACAACGAACACTTCAACAACGAACACTACAACAACAAACACCACAACAACGAACACTACAACAACGAACACTACAACAACGAACACAACAACAACGAACACTACAACAACGAACACTACAACGACGAACACTACAACAACGAACACTTCAATAACGAGCACCACAAAAACAAAAACTAAAACAACGAACACTACAACAACGAACACTTCAACAACGAATACTACAACAACGAACACCACAACAACGAACATCTCAACAACGAACATCTCAAAAACGAACACCTCAACAACGAACACTACAACATAGAACACTACAACAACGAACACCACAACAACGAACATCTCAACAACGAACTCTACAACAACGAACACCACAAGAACGACCATCACAACAACGAACATCTCAACAACGAACACCACAATAATGAACACTACAACAACGAAAATCAGAACAACGAACACTACAACAACGAACACTACAACTACGAACATCTCAACAACGAACACTACAACAACGAACACCACAATAATGAACACTACAACAACGAAAATCAGAACAACGAACACTACAACAACGAACACCACAACAACGAACTCCTCAACAACGAACTTTACAACAACGAACACCTCAAGAACGAACATTACAACAACGAACATCACAAAAACGAGTATTACAACAACGAACACACGAACAAAGAGCACTACAATATTTAACACTACAACAACGAACAATACAACATTGAACACTACAACAACGAACAAAACAACATTGAACACTACAACAACGAACAAAACAACAACGAAACACTTCAACAACGAACACTATAACAACGAACACCACAAGAACGTACACCACAATAACAAACACTACAATAACGAACACTACAACAACGAACATTACAACAATGAACACTACAACAACGAACACTACAACAACAAACACCACAACAACGAACACTACAACAACGAACACCACAACAACGAACACCACAACAACGAACACTATAACAACGAACACTACAACAACGAACATCACAACAACGAACATCTCAACAACGAACAGCACAACAACGAACACAACAACAACGAACACCACAACAACGAACACTACAACAACGAATACCACAACAATGAACACCATAACAACGAACACTACAAAAACGAACACTACAACAACGAACACTACGACAACGAACATTACAACAATGAACACTTCAACAACGAACATTACAACAACGAACACTACAACAACGAACTTTACAACAATGAACACTACAACAACGAACACTACAACAACGAACATTACAACAACGAACACTACAATAACTAACATTACAACAATGAACACTACAACAACGAACATTACAACAAGGAACACTACAAGAACGAACACTAAAACAACGAACATTACAACTACGAACACTACAACAACGTAGTGTACGTAGTGAACACTACAAAAACGTAGTGTACGTAGTGAACACTACAACAACATACACAACAACAACGAACACTACAACAACAAAAACTACAACAACGAATATTACAACAATGAACACTACAACAACGAACATCTCAACAACGAACATCTCAACAACGAACACTACAACAACAAACACCACAATAACGAACACCACAACAACGAACATTTCAACAACGAACACTACAACAACGAAAACCACAACAACGAACATCTCAACAACGAACATCACAACACCGAACACTACAACAACGAACACCTCAACAACGAACATTACAACAACGAACACTACAACTACGAAAACATTAACAACAAACACCACAACAACGAACACCACAACAACGAACACCTCAACAACGAACATTACAACAACGAACATCACAAAAACGACCATTACAACAACGAACACCACAACAACGAACACTTCAATAACTAAAACTACAACAACGAACAATACAAGATTGAACACTACAACAACGAACAAAACAACAACGAACACTTCAACAACGAACACTACAACAACGTACACCAAAACAACGAACACCACAACAATGAACACTACAACAACGAACACCACAGCAACGAAAATTACAACAATGAACACTACAACAACTAACATTACAACAACGAACACCACACCAACGAACACTACAACAACGAACACTACAACAACGAACGATACAACAACGAACACCACATCAACGAACATTAGGACAACGAACACTACAACAACTAACGTTATAAGAACGAACTGCACAACAACGGACATTACAACAAGAATCACTACAACAACGAACACTACAACAACATACACTAAAACAACGAACACTACAACAACAAACACTAAAACAACGAACACTACAACAACAAACATCTCAACAACGAACATCTAAACAACGAACACTACAACAACGAACATTACAACAACGAACACTACAACACTCAACACTACAACAACGAACATTACAACAATGAACACTACAACAATGTAGTGTACGTAATTAACACTACAACAACATACACTACAACAACGAACACTACAACAACAAACACTACAACAACGAACATTACAACAATGAACACTACAACAACGAACACTACAACAACGAACATTACAACAACGAACACAACAACAACTAACATTAAAACAATGAACACTGCAACAACGAACATTACAACAACGAACACTACAACAACGAACAAAACAACAACGAACACTACAACAACGAACACTACAACAACGAACATTACAACAATGAACACTACAACAACGAACACTACAACAACAAACACCACAACAACGAACACTACAACAACAAACACCACAACAACGAACACTACAACAACAAACACCAAAACAACGAACACTACAACAACGAACACTACAACAACGAACACAACAACAACGAACACTACAACAACGAACACTACAACGACGAA
Organism: Procambarus clarkii; assembly: GCF_040958095.1. Lineage (NCBI taxonomy): Eukaryota > Metazoa > Arthropoda > Malacostraca > Decapoda > Cambaridae > Procambarus > Procambarus clarkii. The sequence continues at coordinate 43,243 of NW_027189452.1, forward strand.
CACTACAACAACGAACACTTCAATAACGAACACCACAAAAACAAACACTAAAACAACAAACACTACAACTAAGAACACTTCAACAACGAACACAACAACGACAAACACAACAACAACGAACACTTAAATAACGAACACCACAAAAACAAACACTAAAACAACGAACATTACAACTAAGAACACTTCAACAACGAATACTACAACAACGAACACTACAACAACGAACACCACAACAACGAACATCTCAGAAACGAACAGCACAACAACGAACATAACAACAACGAACACCACAACAACGAACACTACAACAACGAATACCTCAAAAATGAACACCACAACAACGAACACTACAAAAACGAACACTATAACAACGAACACTACAACAACGAACATTACAACAATGAACACTACAACAACGAATACTACAACAACGAACACTACAACAACGAACATTACAACGATGAACACTACAACAACGAACACTACAACAACGAACATTACAACAACGAACACTACAATAACTAACATTACAACAATGAACACTACAACAACGAACATTACAATAATGAACATTACAACAACGAAAACTACAACAACGAACACTACAAAAACGAACACTACAACAACGAACATTACAATAATGAACACTACAACAACGAACACTACAACAACAAACACCACAACAACGAACACAACAATAAAGAACACTACAACAACAAACACCACAACAACGAACACTACAAAAACGAACACTACAACAACGAACACTACAACTACGAACATCTCAACAACAAACACCACAACAACGAACTTACCAACAACGAACATCTCAACAACGAACATCTCAACAACGAACCTCTCAACAACGAACACTACAACAACGATCACCCCAACAACGAGCATCACGACAACGAACACCACAACAACGAACATCACAACAACGAACACCACAACAACGAACATCTCAACAACGAACATCTCAACAACGAATGTCTCAACAACGAACATCTCAACTACGAACACTACAACAATGAACACTACATCAACGAGCACCACAACAACGAACATCTCAACAACGAACACTACAACAACGAACACCACAAAAACGAACATCACAACAACGAACATCTCAACAACGAACAGTACAACAACGAACACTACAACAACGAACACCACAATAGTGAACATTACAACAACGAAAATCAGAACAACGAACACAACAACAACGAACACTAACACAACCAACACTACAAATACGAAAACCTTAACAACAAACACCACAACAACGAATTTTACAACAACGAAAACAACAACAACGAACAATACAACAACGAACACCACAACAACGAACTCCACAACAAAGAACTTTACAACAACAAGCACCTCAACAACGAACATTACAACAACGAACATCACAAAAACGATCATTACAACAACGAACACAACAACAAAGAACACTACAATAATCAACACTACAACAACACACAATACAACATTGAACACTACAACAACGAACAAAACAACAACGAACAAAACAACAACGAACACTTCAACAACGAACACTACAACAACGAACACCAAAACAACGAACACAACAACAACGAACACTACAACAACGAACACCACAACAACGAAAATTACAACAAAGAACACTACAAAAACTACCATTACAACAACGAACACCACAACAACGAACACTACAACAACGAACAGTACAACAACGAACGTTACAACAACGAACTCAACAACAACGGCCATTACAACAACGAACTCCACAACAACGGCCATTACAACAAGGAACACTCTAACAACGAACACTACAACAACATACACTACAACAACGAACACTACAACAACAATCACTACAACAACGAACATTACAACAATGAACACTATAACAACGAACACTAAAACAACGAACATTACAACAACGAACACTACAACAACTCACATTACAACAATGAACACTACAACAACGAACATTACAACAATGAACACTGCAAGAACGAACACTACAACAACGTACAGTACAACAACGAACACTACAACAACGAACACCACAATAATGAACACAATGAACACTACAACAACGAAAATCAGAACAACGAACACTACAACAACGAACACTACAACAACGAAAACTGCAACAACGAACATTGCAAAAACGAACATCACAAAACGACCATTACAACAACGAACACCAAAACAACGAACACTACAATAATTAACACTACAACAACGAACAATACAACACTGAACACTACAACAACGAACACTACAACAACGAACACCACAACAACGAACACTGCAACAACAAACACCACAACAACGAAAATTAGAACAATGAACACCACAATAACTAATATTACAACAACGAACACCACAACAACGAACACTACAATAACGAGCACTACGACAACGAACCCTACAACAACGAACACCACAATAACGAACATTAGAACAACGAACACTACAACAACGAAAGTTATAAGAACGAACTCCACAACAACGGACATTACAACAAGGAACACTACAACAACGAACTCTTCAACAACAAACACTACAACAACGAACACTACAACAACAAACACTAAAACAACGAACATTACAACAATGAACAGAACAACAAAGAACACTACAACAACGAACATTACAACAACGAACACTACAACAACTAACATTACAACAATGAACACTACAACTACGAACATTACAACAATGAACACTACAAGAACGAACACTAAAACAACGAACATTACAATTACGAACACTACAACAACGAACTTTACAACAACGAACACTACATCAACGAACACTACAACAACGAACATTACAACAACGAACACTACAACAACGAACACTACAATAAAGTACATTACAGCAACGAACACTACAAAAACTAACATTACAACAACGAACATTACAACAATGAACACTGCAATAACGAACACTACAATAATGAACATTACAACAACGAAAACTACAACAACGAACACTACAACAACGAACATTACAACAATGAACACTACAACAACGAACACTACAACAACAAACACCACAACAATGAACACTACAACAACGAACACCACAACAACGAACACTACAACAACAAACACCAAAACAACGAACACTACAACAACGAACACTACAACAACGAACACAACAACAACGAACACTACAACAACGAACACTACAACGACGAACACTACAACAACGAACACTTCAATAACGAACACCACAAAAACAAACACTAAAACAACGAACACTACAACTAAGAACACTTCAACAACGAACACAACAACGACGAACACAACAACAACGAACACTTAAATAACGAACACCACAAAAACAAACACTAAAACAACGAACACTACAACTAAGAACACTTCAACAACGAATACTACAACAACGAACACTACAACAACGAACACCACAACAACGAACATCTCAGAAACGAACAGCACAACAACGAACATAACAACAACGAACACCACAACAACGAACACTACAACAACGAATACCTCAAAAATGAACACCACAACAACGAACACTACAAAAACGAACACTATAACAACGAACACTACAACAACGAACATTACAACAATGAACACTACAACAACGAACACTACAACAACGAACACTACAACAACGAACATTACAACGATGAACACTACAACAACGAACACTACAACAACGAACATTACAACAACGAACACTACAATAACTAACATTACAACAATGAACACTACAACAACGAACATTACAATAATGAACATTACAACAACGAAAACTACAACAACGAACACTACAACAACGAACATTACAACAACGAACACTACAACAACGAACACTACAATAAAGTACATTACAGCAACGAACACTACAAAAACTAACATTACAACAACGAACATTACAACAATGAACACTGCAATAACGAACACTACAATAATGAACATTACAACAACGAAAATTACAACAACGAACACTACAACAACGAACACTACATCCACGAACATTACAACAATGAACACTAAAACAACGAACACTACAACAACAAACACCACAACAACGAACACCACAACAATGAACACTACAACAACGAAAATCAGAAGAACGAACACTACATCAACGAACACTACAAAAACGAACACTACAACAACGAACACTACAACTACGAACCTCTCAACAACGAACACTACAACAACGAACACACCAACAACGAGCATCACGACAACGAACACCACAACAACGAACATCACAACAACGAACACCATAACAACGAACATCTCAACAACGAACATCTCAACAACGAACGTCTCAACATCTAACATCTCAACGACGAACACTACAACAATGAACACTACAACAACGAGCACCACAACTACGAACATCTCAACAACGAACATTACAACAACGACCACCAAATTAACGAACATCTCAACAACAAACATCTCAACAACGAACACTACAACAATGAACACTACAACAACGAACTCCACAACAACGAACATCTCAACAACGAACACTACAACAACGAACATCACAACAACGAACTCTACAACAACGAACACTACAACAACATCGAACACAACAACAACGAACACTACCACAACAAACACCACAACAACGAACACTACAACAACGAACACTACAACAACGAACACTACAACAACGAACATCTCAACAACGAACATCTCATCAACGAACACTACAACAATGAACACTACAACAACAAACATCACAACAACAAACATCTCAACAACGAACACTACAACAACGAACATCACAACAACGACCATCACAACAACGAACATCTCAACAACGAATATCTCAACAACGAAGACTACAACAACGAACACTAGAACAACGAACACCACAACAACGAACACCACAATTATGAACACTACAACAACGAAAATCAGAACAACGAACACTTCAACAACGAACACAACAACAACGAACTTTACAACAACGAACATCTCAACAACGAACATCTCAACAACGAACCTCTCAATAACGAAAACTACAACAACGAACACCACAACAACGAACATATCAACAACGAACATCTCAACAACGAACGTTTCAAAAACGAACATCTCAACTACGAACACTACAACAATGAACACTACAACAACGATCACCAAAACAACGAACATCTTAACAACGAACACTACAACAGCGAACACGACAAGAACGAACATTACAACAACGAACATCTCAACAACGAACATCTCAACAACATACAGTACAAAAACGAACACTACAACAACGAACACCACAATAATGAACACAATGAACACTACAACAACGAAAATCAGAACAACGAACACTACAACAACGAACACTACAACAACGAACATTACAACAACGATCATTACAACAACGAACACAACAACAACGGACATTACAACAAGGAACACTACAACAACGAACACTACAACAACATACACTACAACAACGATCACTAAAAACAACAAACACCACAACAACGAACACCACAATAATGAACACTCCAACAACGAAAATCACAAAACGAACACTACAACAACGAACACTACAACAACGAACACTATAACAATGAACACTACAACAGCGAACACTACAAAAACCAACATCTCAACAACGAACACCACAACAACGAACACTACAACAACGAGCACTACAACAACGAACACTACAACAACGAACACCACATCAACGAACACCACAACAACGAACATCTCAACAACGAACTTCTCAACAACGAACACTACAACAACGAACATCACAACAACGAACATTACAACAACGACCACCACAACAACGCACATCTCAACAATGAATCTCTCAACGACGAACATCTCAACAACGAACACTACAACAACGAATATCTCAACAACGAACATCTCAACAACGAACAGTACAACAACGAACACTACAACAACGAACACTACAACAACGAACACTACAACAACGAATACCAAAACAACGAACACTATAACAACGAACACTACAACAACGAACACCACCACAACGAACACCACAACAACGAACACTACAAAAACGAACACAACAACAACGAACACTACAGCAACAAACATCTGAACAACGAACATCTCAACAACGAACACTACAACAATGAACACTACAACAACGAACACCACAACAACGAACATATCAACAGCGAACACTACAACAACGAACATCACAACAACGACCATCACAAAAACAAACATCTCAACGACGAACATCTCAACAACGAACACTACAACAACGAATATCTCAACAACGAACATCTCAACAACGAACACTACAACAACGAACACTACAACAACGAACACTACAACAACGAACACTACAACAACGAATACCAAAACAACGAACACTACAGCAACGAACACTACAACAACGAACACCACCACAACGAACACCACAACAACGAACACTACAAAAACGAACACTACAACAACAAACACTACAACAACGAACATCTGAACAACGAACACTACAACAACGAACACTACAAAAACGAACACTACAACAACGAACATTACAATAATGAACACTACAACAACGAACACTACAACAACAAACACCACAACAACGAACACAACAATAAAGAACACTACAACAACAAACACCACAACAACGAACACTACAAAAACGAACACTACAACAACGAACACTACAACTACGAACATCTCAACAACAAACACCACAACAACGAACTTACCAACAACGAACATCTCAACAACGAACATCTCAACAACGAACCTCTGAACAACGAACACTACAACAACGAACACCCCAACAACGAGCATCACGACAACGAATACCACAACAACGAACATCACAACAACGAACACCACAACAACGAACATCTCAACAACGAACATCTCAACAACGAATGTCTCAACAACGAACATCTCAACTACGAACACTACAACAATGAACACTACATCAACGAGCACCACAACAACGAACATCTCAACAACGAACACTACAACAACGAACACCACAAAAACGAACATCACAACAACGAACATCTCAACAACGAACAGTACAACAACGAAAACTACAACAACGAATACCACAATAGTGAACATTACAACAACGAAAATCAGAACAACGAACACAACAACAACGAACACTAACACAACGAACACTACAAATACGAAAACCTTAACAACAAACACCACAACAACGAACAATACAACAACGAACACCACAACAACGAACTCCACAACAAAGAACTTTACAACAACAAGCACCTCAACAACGAACATTACAACAACGAACATCACAAAAACGATCATTACAACAACGAACACCACAACAAAGAACACTACAATAATCAACACTACAACAACACACAATACAACATTGAACACTACAACAACGAACAAAACAACAACGAACAAAACAACAACGAACACTTCAACAACGAACACTACAACAACGAACACCAAAACAACGAACACAACAACAACGAACACTACAACAACGAACACCACAACAACGAAAATTACAACAAAGAACACTACAAAAACTACCATTACAACAACGAACACCACAACAACGAACACTACAACAACGAACAGTACAACAACGAACGCTACAACAACGAACTCAACAACAACGGCCATTACAACAACGAACTCCACAACAACGGCCATTACAACAAGGAACACTCTAACAACGAACACTACAACAACATACACTACAACAACGAACACTACAACAACAAACACTACATCAACGAACATTACAACAATGAACACTACAACAACGAACACTAAAACAACGAACATTACAACAACGAACACTACAACAACTCACATTACAACAATGAACACTACAACAACGAACATTACAACAATGAACACTGCAAGAACGAACACTACAACAACGTACAGTACAACAACGAACACTACAACAACGAACACCACAATAATGAACACAATGAACACTACAACAACGAAAACCAAACCACGAACACTACAACAACGAACACTACAACAACGAAAACTGCAACAACGAACATTGCAAAAACGAACATCACAAAAACGACCATTACAACAACGAACACCAAAACAACGAACACTACAATAATTAACACTACAACAACGAACAATACAACACTGAACACTACAACAACGAACACTACAACAACGAACACCACAACAACGAACACTGCAACAACAAACACCACAACAACGAAAATTAGAACAATGAACACCACAATAACTAATATTACAACAACGAACACCACAACAACGAACACTACAATAACGAGCACTACGACAACGAACGCTACAACAACGAACACCACAATAACGAACATTAGAACAACGAACACTACAACAACGAAAGTTATAAGAACGAACTCCACAACAACGGACATTACAACAAGGAACACTACAACAACGAACTCTACAACAACAAACACTACAACAACGAACACTACAACAACAAACACTAAAACAACGAACATTACAACAATGAACAGAACAACAAAGAACACTACAACAACGAACATTACAACAACGAACACTACAACAACTAACATTACAACAATGAACACTACAACTACGAACATTACAACAATGAACACTACAAGAACGAACACTAAAACAACGAACATTACAATTACGAACACTACAACAACGAACTTTACAACAACGAACACTACATCAACGAACACTACAACAACGAACATTACAACAACGAACACTACAACAACGAACACTACAATAAAGTACATTACAGCAACGAACACTACAAAAACTAACATTACAACAACGAACAATACAACAATGAACACTGCAATAACGAACACTACAATAATGAACATTACAACAACGAAAACTACAACAACGAACACTACAACAACGAACACTACAACCACGAACATTACAACAATGAACACTAAAACAACGAACACTACAACAACAAACACCACAACAACGAACACCACAATAATGAACACTAAAACAACGAACACTACAACAACAAACACCACAACAACGAACACCACAATAATGAACACTACAACAACGAAAATCAGAAGAACGAACACTACATCAACGAACATTACAAAAACGAACACTACAACAACGAACACTACAACTACGAACCTCTCAACAACGAACACTACAACAACGAACACACCAACAACGAGCATCACGACAACGAACACCACAACAGCGAACATCACAACAACGAACACCATAACAACGAACATCTCAACAACGAACATCTCAACAACGAACGTCTCAACATCTAACATCTCAACGACGAACACTACAACAATGAACACTACAACAACGAGCACCACAACTGCGAACATCTCAACAACGAACATTACAACAACGACCACCAAATTAACGAACATCTCAACAACAAACATCTCAACAACGAACACTACAACAATGAACACTACAACAACGAACTCCACAACAACGAACATCTCAACAACGAACACTACAACAACGAACATCACAACAACGAACTCTACAACAACGAACACTACAACAACATCGAACACAACAACAACGAACACTACCACAACAAACACCACAACAACGAACACTACAACAACGAACACTACAACAACGAAGAATACAACAACGAACATCTCAACAACGAACATCTCATCAACGAACACTACAACAATGAACACTACAACAACAAACATCACAACAACAAACATCTCAACAACGAACACTACAACAACGAACATCACAACAACGACCATCACAACAACGAACATCTCAACAACGAACATCTCAACAACGAAGACTACAACAACGAACACTAGAACAACGAACACCACAACAACGAACACCACAATTATGAACACTACAACAACGAAAATCAGAACAACGAACACTTCAACAACGAACACAACAACAACGAACTTTACAACAACGAACATCTCAACAACGAACATCTCAACAACGAACCTCTCAATAACGAAAACTACAACAACGAACACCACAACAACGAACATATCAACAACGAACATCTCAACAACGAACGTTTCAAAAACGAACATCTCAACTACGAACACTACAACAATGAACACTACAACAACGATCACCACAACAACGAACATCTTAACAACGAACACTACAACAGCGAACACGACAAGAACGAACATTACAACAACGAACATCTCAACAACGAACATCTCAACAACATACAGTACAAAAACGAACACTACAACAACGAACACCACAATAATGAACACAATGAACACTACAACAACGAAAATCAGAACAACGAACACTACAACAACGAACACTACAACAACGAACACTACAACAACGAACATTACAACAACGATCATTACAACAACGAACACAACAACAACGGACATTACAACAAGGAACACTACAACAACGAACACTTCAACAACATACACTACAACAACGATCACTAAAAACAACAAACACCACAACAACGAACACCACAATAATGAACACTCCAACAACGAAAATCACAAAACGAACACTACAACAACGAACACTACAACACCGAACACTATAACAACGAACACTACAACAACGAACACTACAACAGCGAACACTACAAAAACCAACATCTCAACAACGAACACCACAACAACGAACACTACAACAACGAGCACTACAACAACGAACACTACAACAACGAACACCACATCAACGAACACCACAACAACGAACATCTCAACAACGAACTTCTCAACAACGAACATCTCTACAACGAACACTACAACAACGAACATCACAACAACGAACATTACAACAACGACCACCACAACAACGCACATCTCAACAATGAATCTCTCAACGACGAACATCTCAACAACGAACACTACAACAACGAATATCTCAACAACGAACATCTCAACAACGAACACTACAACAACGAACACTACAACAACGAACACTACAACAACGAACACTACAACAACGAATACCAAAACAACGAACACTACAACAACGAACACTACAACAACGAACACCACCACAACGAACACCACAACAACGAACACTACAAAAACGAACACTACAACAACGAACACTACAACAACGAACATCTGAACAACGAACATCTCAACAACGAACACTACAACAATGAACACTACAACAACGAACACCACAACAACGAACATCTCAACAACGAACACTACAACAACGAACATCACAACAACGACCATCACAAAAACAAACATCTCAACTACGACCATCTCAACAACGAACACAACAACAACGAACACTAGAACAACTTACACCACAACAACGAACACCACAATAATGAACACTACAACAACGAAAATATGAACAACGAACACTTCAACAACGTACACTACAACAACGAAGACCACAACAACGAACATCACAACAACGAACACCACAACAACGAACATCTCAACAACAAACACTAAAATACGAACATCTCAACAGCAAACACCACAACAACGAACTATACAACAATTAGGGATAGGGAGAGAGAGAGAGAGAGAGAGAGAGAGAGAGAGAGAGAGAGAGAGAGAGAGAGAGAGAGAGAGAGAGAGAGAGAGAGAGAGAGAGAGAGAGAGAGAGAGAGAGAGAGAGAGAGAGAGAGAGAGAGAGAGAGAGAGAGAGAGAGAGAGAGAGAGAGAGAGAGAGAGAGAGAGAGAGAGAGAGAGAGAGATAGAGAGAGAGAGAGATCCAAACCCTCAGCGTCAAGTGGCGCCACCCAGCGTCGTCGCCGACCAATTTTCCAAGTTTGGCATTCCTCTGCTCGATGAACTTGGCTTCTTCTTGCTTCCCAGAAGCGCAGGGTCTCTAATAACGATGGTGGGCTGCGATGGCTAGCTCTAATCCACTGAGTAAGGCTTGTAGAGCCTCAAATCCTTCATAGCTGACCGAGAAACGTCCTCTCCCCTTCGAAGTCAGACCCGTTCTGACGTTGGCGCCGCCCCGGGGCACTCGGTGACGTCACGGTGGGCTCTGATTGGTCGCCCGTGACCTATGTTGACCAATCCGCAATCTGCTAGCGTCCTTTACAAAACGGCATATCTGCAGGTAGGGGGTACTCTTTCATTTATATCAGGGCGCCACTTTCCTCTTACCTACAACTTATAATGTAAATTTCTCCCTTATCTGGCGGCCGATCTGGTCCCCACATATACCAACAGACTCCCTGTATCTCAGAGAATCAGTAGAGAAAGCTGATATGACTCTTAAAGCAGGCAAATGGAAGAAATAGGAGAGGGCACCGTAACATTACCCATGCTAGGGCCTTTCCGCTAACTCCCGCCTGCCTCTCAAGTTTGAATAGCAGTCTCCTGTGCGGAACTGTATCAAAGGCTTTTTGAGTCCAGAAATATGCAGTCGGCTCAACGTTCTCTGCGTTGCCTTATCCTCGTTATTTTATCATAGAATTCCGTAAGGTTTGTTAGGCAAGATTTCCCCTTGCCGAATCCATGGTGATGTTTGTTTACAAACCTAATTTTCTCTAGGTGTGTAATCAGTCTTAGCCTAATTATTCTTTCAAATATTTTACAGGGATGCTTCTCAGTGATACAGGTCTATAGTTAAGTTCATCCTTCTTATCCCCTTTCTTGAAAATCTGTATGACATTTGCCCTCTTCGGGCAATTGGTCAATTCTCCCATCATAAGTGACTCATTAAAGACCATTTCCAGAGGCACACTCAGGGCCTGTGCTACCTCTTTAAGTATCCACGGTGATACTTTGTCTTGTTGCAGCCTTTAGTTGCATCCAGTGTTGTCAACTGTTTAATTACCTCCTCTGCTGTCACATCAATATCTGAGTCTTTCATCTAGGGTAATCTCTTCTAACAATGGGAGCTGTTCAGGCTCGGTTGTGAACACTCCATGGAAACTGGCATTCAGTGCCACGCAAATTCCCATGTCACTTTCTGTTCAAATCTCTCTACAATCACTCTGTTGAGAGATTTCAGAGTGAGTTTGAATGAGATTGAGAGTGACTAAAATCTAAAGTAACTCTCATTTTTCCTTAGTCTGATCTCTGGGTCGTTCACCGACATTTTCTTCTTATATGGCTATGTAGTAATTAATTTAGGTTCCTTTTTCGCTTTGATCGCAATATCTTTCTCATAATTTCTTTCTGATACTCTTCTTGTGTTTATGTAATCATTCCTTGTTTTGTTGCATCTGATCATGTTGTCCTCTGTCCATTGTCTTCTGTACTTCCTACACTGCTTCCTGTTCTCAGTTTTGCTTCCTGACACTGTCTATTAAACCATGGGTTAATAGACATACATAAGAGATACTTTCTCCTACTGTTTTCCTTTACTGTTGGTATAAATATCTTTTCGGACTCCTAGCATTTCCGTTTCGGATTCCTTGCATTTCCCTATGACCAGGTCCATCTTAGACTGTTTTTCCTCTAATTTTTTCCTCCCTGTTGGGAAGTAAGCTTACGCTCTATTAATTGATTGATATTTAATTAAGAGATTTATTTAAATTAATCGAAGGGCCACCCTATTTTGACTGAAAAGGGAAACAGATAAAGTTAAACGATAAGGACTGAAATACCAGTGCCTATGGATATGAAACTATTAAAGATTATTCTTTAAACGTTAATGGGCTGTATAACATTAATGTTTGAGAATATACTTTCCGTCCTTCACAAAATTGGGGGTTAATACCAGAAGTTATCTACTCCCAGTACGCTTCAGCGAGGCTGGTTCTTCCTCGAATAAAAATTAGTAATTCTACTAAATACTATTAAGAAACATTAGATGAATTGATTAATGGTAAAAAGATTATATGTTGATGAATCAAGCAATTATTCTCATTTGACTTTTATGAGGCTAACATATTACGTTAGATATCTCAAATCAAATAAACTAAATCTCTACGACTGATCTATAATTTTCTCAATTAAGAAATATTAGAAAGGATTTCAGCTGCTTAGCTGTAATAGTGAACAGAGATGTAGAGGTGCAATGGTGTCGTCTGCTACTTGCGGCTACACGTGAGTTCAAGCATGGCGTGGGAACATGATGTCCACGACCGCTTACAACACAAGCTGAAATTTCAACTATATATACTAATTGGTTACACCTACTATATAATATCCTCACTATGCCATAAAAGGAATAAATTTAGTTCTTTATGGACGTACTTATTGTTTGGGGAGGTCGCATAGCATAACGATGGACAGTGCACAGTAAAATGATATACCTAGAGATCTCACGATATAACAAATATTAGAGCACTTAACCTTCTGGTTGTCCACCGAAGCAATTCCAGATTGCTACTGGAGCAATTGCACGCTACTAGGCCGATTAAATGCAAGGGCCTAACGTAGTATTGATGGAAATCGACTATCCCGGGACGCACGATGTGATTGTTGGCGTCTCTAGCGAAGCAGCATGGCGAATAATGGCGGCGTCTCTCCTCCCTTCCTCAACTCGTCTCTCGTATTCACAACAGAAATTACTAATCACGGATAATTCTTTTCCATGTAATTACTGATGTAATGCGTTAATGAGAACCGGGTTGCTATTATAGGGAATTAAATAACATCATATTTCGTTAAACGGTGTTAATCGAGAAATGGAGAGAAATTTTATTTCCTCCATAGCATTCGTATGTAACAGATGAAACTGCTACTTGATAATAATTTCAGGTAATAACACTCGGTTTTGGATTATTGGGAGCTATATTATTCGTAGTTAATTATTATACAGAATACTGATAATTTTGGAGAACCACATTCAATTCTCTAACATATTGGTAAAAAATATGTTTAAATGTACATTATCTGATGCAATCCTGCCTCTCGATGTCGTGAGAATATTAGCAATAGGCTCAGATAAAGAAATATTAATTTAGGTTAACACTACTATTACTGAAATTAATAACTACTGTAATTAGTATATAATAAAGATGTATTATAATACAATGGTAGTATGTTAGTGTTGGAAATTTCCAACACTCCCACAGCACTTCTCCCAGATAATCCCTTATCCTCCAGAAGTCCCTTTTCCTGTAGTCAACTCTCCTTTCCCAGATCTCTTGTCCCATGATCACAATTTTGAGTTCCATCATGTAGTCAGAGATTAGGACACAGTGGTCACTGGCCTCCTAGAGGTATTTCATGTTCCAAATTCTCGATGTTTTCTACGTTCTGGGTGAAAATCAGGTCTAATAGGCTCGGTGTATCCCCTCCTCTTTTCCTTGTGTCTTCCTTCACATGTTGTGTTAGAAAAATCCTGTCTATAACATCTACTAACTTTGCTCCCCACGTTTCGTCCCCGCCATTGGGATTCCTTGATTCCCAATTTACCTCTTCGTGATTTAGGTCCCCAATGATCAGCAGTTTCGCTCTCATTCTGTGAGCTAATGTCGCTGCCTTTTGTAGTTCAACAATACATGCTTTGTTGTTGTTGTCATAATCCTTACTGGGTCTTCTACTGATGTGTGAGGGAATGTAGGTTACCAAGATCACTATCTTCTTCTCATCTGCTCTCAGAATTCCATGTATGGAGCTTGTGCTCTCATTGGTACTCCGATTTTCCAGGTCTTCAAACTTCCATTTCCACTTTATTAGGAGTGCCACTTCCCCTCCCTGTCTCTGTGTCCTTTCTTTTCTAATCACCTGGTAGTCCTCTGGAGAGATTTCATCCGAGATCGAGACATTTATTTTAGTTTCCACTATTGCAACTAGGTCAGGATCTGCCTCACTAACTCTTTCTTTTACCACTTTTGCTTTATTAGATACCTCATCAGCATTGGTGTACCAATCCTTGAGACTCTTCTTGGAAACTCTGGTACCAGAGTTCACCTTTTCTCTGGGAGTATGGTCGAATCTGGGGGAGAAGGGTGTCTTGGGGCGAATGGGATCTAGGGGAAAGTGCCTGGGGGGCGAATGATGTCTGGGCATCTAGGAAGGTAGGTAGGAAGGTCTAAGGTAGGAAGGGCATACTGGGTCTGAAAATTATGGAGAATCTGACAGGCATAGGGGAGTTGAGAAGTTGTGTGAGGCTGAGAGTCGGATAGAGGTTGAGAGGTTGGGGTGGGGAGAAGGACAGTGGGGGTGGGGGCAAAAGGGGAGAATGGAGCGTGGGTAGTGAGAGTGGGAGCGAGGTTGTATTAGTCAGGGGGGACTCAGGGACTCAGGGGTAGCAATAGGCATTGGGGCAGAAGAGGTAAGTGTGTACTCACCTAGTTGTACTCACCTAATTGTGTTTGCGGAGGATGAGCTCTGGCTCTTTGGTCCCGCCTCTCAACCGTCAATCAACAGGTGTACAGATTCCTGAGCCTATTGGGCTCTATCATATCTACACTTGAAACTGTGTATGGAGTCAGCCTCCACCACATCACTTACTAATGCATTCCATTTGTCAACCACTCTGACACTAAAAAAGTTCTTTGTAATATCTCTGTGGCTCATTTGGGCACTCAGTTTCCACTTGTGTCCCCTTGTGCGTGTGCCCCTTGTGTTAAATAGCATGTCTTTATCTACCCTATGAATTCCCTTCAGAATCTTGAATGTGGTGATCATTTCCCCCCTAACTCTTCTGTCTTCCAGCGAAGTGAGGTTTAATTCCCGTAGTCTCTCCTCGTAGCTCATACCTCTCAGCTCGGGTACTAGTCTGGTGGCAAACCTTTGAACCTTTTCCAGTTTAGTCTTATCCTTGACTAGATATGGACTCCATGATGGGGCTACATACTCCAGGATTGACCTGACATATGTGGTATACAAAGTTCTGAATGATTCTTTACACAAGTTTCTGAATGCCGTTCGTATGTTGGCCAGCCTGGCATATGCCGCTGATGTTATCCTCTTGATATGAGCTGCAAGAGACAGGTCTGGCGTGATATCAACCCCCAAGTCTTTTTCTTTCTCTGACTCCTGACGAATTTCCTCTCCCAGATGATACCTTGTATCTGGCCTCTTGCTCCCTACACCTATCTTCATTACATTACATTTGGTTGGGTTAAACCCTAACCACCATTTGTTCGACCATTCCTTCAGCTGGTCTAGGTCTTCTTGAAGCCTCAAAGAGTCCGCTTCGGTTTTAATCCTTCTCATAATTTTGGCATCGTCCGCAAACATTGAGAGAAATGAATCGAAACCCTCTGGGAGATCATTTACATTAATCAGAAACAAGTTGACTGGGGGAGCCCAAGGGCGAGCAGTGGCGCCCAGTACTGAGGGGCTAAGACCCGTGGGACGACCGCAACTACAGGCAGGTTAGGGGGTTAACTTCTGACAGAAGATTTCAGGTTCGAATCGTGGCAAGGTCGCCGCTGTCAGAGGTTTACCCTCTAACCTATCTGTTAGCTGTGGATTAGGTCCGGCTCCAGAAAATCGTAAAATCGTATTCCAACCTCGGTTCGAATCCAGAAAGGTAACCAGTGGGAGGGATCAGTGTTAAAAGTTTTTCCATCTACCAATCAAAGGAATGGACCCGGCTGACGTTCTGTGATTCCAGAGAATTGTATGATTCCTTGGAATGCGTTTGACTCCTTCTTGTTGGCTCAGTCTGTCAAGTCTTCGCGATTTCTATCTCGCATTTATAACTTATTTTCAGACAGTAGTGGAGACACCGCTGTTGTTACTCTTTCTTTGCCCATGGCGCGTGTGTGGGGTGCAGAGGAGACAGCTGATTATGTCGCTAGGAGGGAGAGAGAGAGAGAGAGAGAGAGAGAGAGAGAGAGAGAGAGAGAGAGAGAGAGAGAGAGAGAGAGAGAGAGAGAGAGAGAGAGAGGGAGAGAGAGAGAGAGAGAGAGAGAGAGAGAAGTCTTTGTGAAGTCTTTGAAAATGTAATAAGTTTTACGAAACGCGCCTGTGTCGCGTCAGACTAAGAAATAAAAATGAATTTTGGAGAAGTGATTTTTGATTTACCTCCAACAGTGAAGCGTAATGTACGAAAGATTGAGAAAATTCGTGTTAGAATTATTAATCTTACTTTTTCGGTCATATTTAATAATATATATATATATATATATATATATATATATATATATATATATATATATATATATATATATATATATATATATATATATATATATATATATATATATATATGTAAGCTCCAAAAAACCCAGTATATAGGCAAGACAACAACATCTCTTTCTAGGCGTTTAACGATGCATAAGCAACAGGGCTCCATTAAGGAACATATAATCTCTTCCCACAACCAAACCATCGCCAGAGAAATCCTAGTAAACAACACAGAAATCATCGATAGATACAGCGATAGCAGGCGGCTTGAGGTTTGCGAGGCACTACACATCAAGAAGTCAACACCAGCAATCAACAGCCAATTATTGCACAACTATATTCTACCCACCCCAAGACTCCGCTCCAATATAGAAGCATCAAGAAATATGGACCAATAGGCTTTCTACAAACACTTCTATTCAATATCCATTGTTTCGTGTTCTGTCTTGTGTTGATGAAATTAATACCCTATTAATACTCTTGTTCTGTCTTGTGTTGATGAAATTAATACCCTATTAATACCACATTTTGTTCTGTCTTGTGTTAATGCCACATCACCCCTTCCACCTCACTCAAATGTAGATATAAAATCGGAGATGCGTAAGTTCTATTCAGTTGTGTATTTGTGAACTAAAGTCTTTGAAAATATAATAAGTTTTACGAAAACGCTCGTGTCGCGTCAGACTAGAAATAAACATGAATTTTGGAGAATTGATTTTTGATTTACCTCCAACAGTGAAGCGAAATGTACGAAAGATTGAGAAAATTCGTGTTAGAATTATTAATCTTACTTTTTCGGTCATATTTAATAATATATGTCTACAGGAAAGACTGCTACCAAAATATACTAATATTAAAGCGCACGACCCAGCAGCAAGGAATCAAGCCTTCACGATAAAATTTCGCCAGGATCTGATTCGTGATCAGATATACAAGGCAGAGAATGAAATCAAAGACAACAAAACGCAACTACTTCATGCTACAAACGAGTGGAGAAATAGCAACATCGACGATAGTATCCGTACCCGCATTGAACAACACCTCGACATCCTCACAGACCAACATCACCTCAGCACTGAAACAAGGATTATCAAGAAACTAACAACATTATATGGAGGACCTATGGCAATTCCACGACCAAGAGATGGCTTCCTGAACCTTGCAGGAATTAACCTCACTGAGGACCAAGTCACTCTCCTAAATCTGGGCATAAACTGTCATGTTATGTCCAGACCGAGTGAGATGGCCCGGAAAGTAGAGTTGGAAATTCTGTTGGTCGACATATTCGACCTCGAGACACAAAAGAAGGTCACTACCAAAGATACCTTACAAGCAGAACTTATTGCAGAAGGAGGAAAGAATCGAGGCAACTACAGAAGCACCATACTCTCCCCCGAGCTTAAAGCGGCAGCTAAAAGCCTTCGTGAGAACAAGGAGATAGTTGTCAGGAGAGGTGACAAGTCGCCAATATATGTCATTCTTAAAAAAGACGAATATCTGGCGAAAATGAACATCATACTCTCTGACCAAACTAAGTTCCAAAGGGTAACGAAGGACACTACAGCCGAATTAAAAGCAAAGGTCAACAAACTGATCGAAACTGTGAGCGCCAAGAAATCCGGACTCCACCTGCCAAAGATCATTGAGGAATATAAACCTGGATATGCGTATGGAAATGTCAAGACACACAAGCCTGGAAACCCACTTCGGCCAATCATTAGCCAGATACCCACACCCACGTACAGACTGGCGAAGCGACTCAACGGCCTGCTGACTCCTTATGTTCCTTGCGCCTTCAGCCTGAAGTCTCCAAAGGAATTTGTTGACTTACTGCGGGGCACAGGGATAAGAGCCTCGTTGGACGTAGAATCGCTGTTTACCAACGTACCTGTGGACGAGACAATCGGAATGATAGCCGACAAAGTGTATCGTGATCCAGCTTGTACTCCTCTTGACATACCAGAAAATATTCTGAGGAAACTACTCCAAGCTTGTACTAAAGAGGCACCCTTCTTGAGCCCGGATGGGCACATGTATAAGCAAGTAGATTGGGTCGCCATGGGTTCTCCCCTAGGTGTCCTGTTTGCAAACTTCTACATGGGTACCATCGAGCAAAAAGTCTTAGTCGACATGAACTTGAAACCGGCCATATACTGCAGGTATGTTGACGACATTTTTACACAGGTACCTGATGTCAGACATCTGCAGGAGCTGAAGGAGGCATTTGAGCAGAGTTCCGTGCTGCGTTTCACTTACGAGATGGAAAAGGATGGGAAGCTGCCCTTTCTAGATGTAACAGTCATGGAAAAGGGCGGAGGTTTCCACACTGCAGTCTACACTAAGGAAACAAACATAGGAATGTGCCTAAATGCCAACAGCGACTGCCCAGACAGGTACAAGAGGAGTGTTGTTAACGCATATGTCGACCGTGCTCTCAGCCACAGCTCAGAATGGAAGCAAGTCGACGAAGAACTCTGTAGGGTAAGGCAGGTCCTAGTCAATAACGGCTTCTCCAATGGTTTCGTCGAAGACATCATAAGAAGGAAAGTGAAAAGCCATGCAACCTCTGAAGAGACAACTAACACAACACCTATACCCCCTATTAGACTATTTTACAGGAACTTCTTTTCCACAGCTCATAAAACGGAGGAAAGGGTCCTGAAAGATATTGTTAATAGAAACGTTATCCCTACAGACAAAAATCAGAGGATACAACTGACGATTTACTATAAAACCATAAAAACGGCCAGACTACTCATGAGAAACTCTCCAACACAAAACAGAACGCTTTAAAAGAGACTAACGTCGTCTATGCCTTCAAATGCCCTCTTGGGGACTGTAAGCTCCAAAAAACCCAGTATATAGGCAAGACAACAACATCTCTTTCTAGGCGTTTAACGATGCATAAGCAACAGGGCTCCATTAAGGAACATATAATCTCTTCAGACAACCAAACCATCGCCAGAGAAATCCTAGTAAACAACACAGAAATCATCGATAGATACAGCGATAGCAGGCGGCTTGACGTTTGCGAGGCACTACACATCAAGAAGTCAACACCAGCAATCAACAGCCAATTATTGCACAACTATATTCTACCCACCTCAAGACTCCGCTCCAATGTAGAAGCATCAAGAAATATGGACCAATAGGCTTTCTACAAACACTTCTATTCAATATCCATTGTTTCGTGTTCTGTCTTGTGTTGATGAAATTAATACCACATTTTGTTCTGTCTTGTGTTAATGCCACATCACCCCTTCCACCTCACTCAAATGTAGATATAAAATCGGAGATGCGTAAGTTCTATTCAGTTGTGTATTTGTGAACTAAAGTCTTTGAAAATGTAATAAGTTTTACGAAATGCGCTCGTGTCGCGTCAGACTAGAAATAAAAATGAATTTTGGAGAATTGATTTTTGATTTACCTCCAACAGTGAAGCGAAATGTACGAACGATTGAGAAAATTCGTGTTAGAATTATTAATCTTACTTTTTCGGTCATATTTAATAATATATATATATATATATATATATATATGCGGAAAATCCACAGAGAAATATGAAATGAGGTGAACGTTTCGGCTTGTTAAAGCCTTTGTCAACACCAGGCAGTCAGTCTGGTGTTGACAAAGGCTTTAACAAGCCGAAACGTTCACCTCATTTCATATTTCTCTGTGGATTTTCTGCATATATATATATATATATATATATATATATATATATATATATATATATATATATATATATATATATATATATATATATATATCCACCACCTTGTCCACCATGAGAGTAAGGACAAGACAAGAACATATCGATGCCAACACAGAAGACAATGTCCAACATAACAGGCCAATTACACTGGATTAATCTTTGTGTTTAGATAGGAGATGCCTCGTATGGGCCAATAAGCCTTCTGCAGCCCCTATGTTTATCCCTTATGTATCCCCCCATGTTTTCACCTTCATTGTATTATCACCTGACCTAATGCGGGTATAAAATCAACTAGTATTGTAAGATCTGTTCACTTGAGAATGAACCATGGAGGTTCGAAACGTCGTGCAAATTATACAAATAAGTGTAATACACTCTATAGTAAATCACTTCTTTTCTTCACCTTAAAAGTACGAAAATGAGTTTTGGAGAACTCCTATTTCAATTAAGCCCTGATGCTAAGAAAATAGTTAGAGGGATAGAAGCCCTAAACCAGAAAATAATAAATACAGAATATGCGGTCATATTCAATGAAACATGTTTGAAAGAAAACCTGCTGCCAGTATACACCACTATATATATATATATATATATATATATATATATATATTGACGATAATCTCTTTCAAGAGAGATTGAGCCTGCTCTTCCCTACAAAGTATGTAAAAACAAAAGATAATATAGAAGATACGTCCAGCAAGTATCGCCAAACATTTTGCCCAGAGAGCAAATCGTACCCAGCATACAGTGACACCTGCTAGCTACCGCCACCGTAAATCAGCAAACTGCTTGTCCTTGACCTGCCTGTCGCTGATTGGCTAGTGTCCCGTCGCACCTGCCCTCCGCCACAAGTATATATATATATATATATATATATATATATATATATATATATATATATATATATATATATGAATATATGAATATATATATATATATTGTGACGATAATCTCCTTCAAGAGATTGAGCCTGCTCTTCCCTCCACAATTACGTCGTTGAAATTATATAAAACCACTAGGGAAGAAATGTCCAACAACGACAACAACACCAGCAAGGTTTGCCAGCGAGCAAAACGTATGCAGCCAGAGACACCTGTTCAGACTCAAACCGCCAAACTACCTGTTGATCGCTACCGGCTCCGCTGATTGGTCGGCGGCCGGGCTGCAACTGCACTCGCCCCCCCCCCATACTACTTGATGTCTGGGGTCGCCACGACCTCAGACCTCAGAATATTCTGTGCTTTCGCAGTTACCACTCCTCCCGGCTAGACGTTAGCGTATACTGAGAGAGGTGGTAGCTTAAAGCCAATATTCCAGCACCTTACCTTTATTTTTGTATTGCACTTCTTGTTATTTTGTCTTAACGTAACTTTTCATTGTGTCATTTAATTATTCTTATTATTTTGATTGATTGATTTTATTATACAAATTTGTTTGTCCATTTTTTCATGTTTTGATTTATTTAACGTAATTAAAATTTCATTGTTAAAGTTTACTTGTGTTTTGTGTATCTTCTCCTTACCTTACCACAGACGAAGTTCCAGTTTTTTCTATTTTTTTTTATAACTATGTGACGAGGCCATACCCCTAGCCTTAGACAGCCGAACACCAACGCGTTACCGTCACAAGTTATATGGGGGCCTGTCCGGGAGCTTCACTCAGGTACTGGTGCCAAGTGGTAATTTATGGTAAGCGTATTTAACTTTGTTAACGTAGCTTTACTATTTTTCATATTCAATTTCATTTTTTATAAGGTGCGGTGTATTGTGCATTACGAGAGTAACATATGGTGAAGGTGAGATAACTTTGGATTACGTGGTGACTGTAGGCCTCAGTCATACTCTTAATTGGTCATCTCTCCCTCCGTGTTATTACTCGTGTTTACCATCTTTGTCCCTTGAATATTTCTCATTTTGACAGATCATCATATTGGTACCCTCGTACTGTGGTCTGCCCCGGGTCAAGAGTACCCAATCTTCTGCAATCTGACTGTAGGAGGACAAAGAGGGCCATAGTTCCTCTAGCTCGAACTTTAGTTGCTGAATTGGGACCTCAGCAGCAGTTCTCGTCACCAGTTGACACCTCGCACCCCTACACGTCAGTCAGAGATGATGATACATACAACGGTAGGGAATTAGCTTACTTTTCAGAGCACAAAAGTTCGCTAATTCTGTAAGTATCATATTAAATTCAGTAGGAAAAACTTGCTTTATGTCCTATAGAGACTTGGCAAGGTATGCCTACATCCTTGGACTACCAATTTTACTTTTGAAGCATTTAACTGTTTCATTTGTTTTCGAAACTCTGTTTCATTTGTTAGTAGGATTTTCTTGCCCTTATCCTCTTACATGAGTACCGGGTACAAGATTTCCTGCGCCCTTGATTTAATTTAATCATTTAACATCTTTTACTTAACTTTAATTGTTAAAGATCTCACAGGATAGGTACCAGTTGCCACGTTGTCCTGTTTCTGACATTCACTATTGAATATTCGTGTACCTTTATTTGCTAATTTCACCATGTTTCGTCTCCAAGCTTTCCGTACAAATCCAGCAGGTGAAATAGGGACTTTAAGTCGTGCCAAGAAGACTGAATTACAAACTCTTGCACATGAGTATCAACTAGAAGTTCCCTACCAAGCCAACAAAAATGACCTACACAACCTGTTGCTGGATTACTATTTAGAGCAAGGTAAGATAGACTCTGAAACTCATGAAACTTACTATATTGCAGATAAAACTGACTTGGCAACGATGAAACTTAAACTAGAGCTGGCCAAGATTGAACGTGAGCAGCAAAGAGAAGCAGCTGCCATACGAAGGGAAGAACACGAACGCGAAGCTGCTTTGAGAAGGGAAGAACAAGAACGCGAAGCTGCCTTGAAGAGAGACGAACAAGAACGCGAAGCTGCTTTGAGGAGAGAAGAACACGAACGTGAGGTCGCATTACTCCGTGAACGTGAACGAGTACAGCTTGAAACACTCCAGGAGCGGGAACGCGTACAGCTTGAAACCAAACAACGCGAGTTGGAAATGCAACGTGAACATGACAAGCAACAAGCGACTCTGGCTCTAGAGTGTCGTCAACGCGAAATCGCCTTGGAAACTTCACACTTCACTCAACGCCAGCAAGCTACTGCCAATCTTCCCGTCAGTTTTAATATATCACATGCAAGTAAGTTAATGCCATCCTTTGTAGAAGCAGAAGTTGATGTGTTTTTCACCACCTTTGAAACTCTTGCTAATCAACTCAGTTGGCCTGTCGACCAATGGGCCACACTTCTCAGAGTCCATCTTACAGGTAGAGCTGCAGTCACACTCAGTACTTTGGCGTCTGAGAATGACTACCACACTCTGAAACAAGCAGTGTTGGACGCCTACCTACTTTCCACCGAAAGTTAAAGAAGGAAATTCCGTGACCACCTGAAGGCAAGTACCACTACCTTCCTTGAGTTTGCTAACACGAAACGGAGGTATTTCATGAAATGGCTGGAAGCAGCACATGTCTCTACTTTTACAGAACTCGTCAACCTGATGCTTGTTGAAGAATTCTTGAGACGTGTGCCGCCTCCTGTCCGCCTCTACTTAGCAGATAAAGAAGAAACCGACTACCTGAAGTGTGCTAAGGTGGCTGACACTTACAGCCTCATCCACCGGCTGACACCCGAACCATCCTCCAGTAAGAAGTCGTGGTACAGTTACGAGAAGGTGAGCCCCGATCAAGCTGGTTCACAACTGTACTGCAAGTATTGTAGACTCTATGGACATACCATAGACAAGTGTGGTAAGTCTCAATACAAGGGAATCACTGACCAACAAAAACCCAAACCAACTCCTCCTAAGTCCGGTAAGCCTGTGATGAATGTTGGTGTTG
Source organism: Procambarus clarkii (assembly GCF_040958095.1). Classification (NCBI taxonomy): domain Eukaryota; kingdom Metazoa; phylum Arthropoda; class Malacostraca; order Decapoda; family Cambaridae; genus Procambarus; species Procambarus clarkii. Next base: position 68,793 of record NW_027189452.1, read on the forward strand.
ATGTTAATGATCTTTCTCTTTTCAGTAACCACCTGTATACTGGAACTGTCTCTGCCAACGGTTCAAATCCAGAGGGACGTTTCAAATTGAAGATCTTGAGGGACACAGCGGCTCTTCAATCGATCATCTTGAAGTCGGCTGTGCCCAACATCACCTACACCGGAGAAACTGTCTTCATCACTGACCTCACTGCTACCACTCCATACCCTCTCGCCAGAGTCCACCTGGATTGTCCCTACGTGAACGGGGAAGTCCAAGTCGCCGTCAGGGAAAAGCCTTTTCCCATGCCTGGAGTGCAACTTCTCCTAGGCAACGACTTGGCAGAAGACCTGCAACCGACCAACCTGATCGTCATGGACAAACCCCAGGTGTGTAACTCTGTGCCAATAAACCCTATTCTAGAGTATGTTCCAGCAGAGGTTCAAGAGAGTGATGAAGTTTCTCCTCCGGTTCTCGTGACCACCCGTGCACAAGCCGCACGTCCACAGCCAGCTGATTCTACTGCTACCGCTGTCCCTCAAGACCCTCAGAAACTCCCCCCGCATCTGACCAAGCTGGAGTTCCGTAAGTTGCAGAGGGAAGATCTTACTTTAACACCATTGTTTTTCCAGGCTGAGACTCAACCCGACAGTATTCCTGGGTTCTTCCTAGAGAACGACTTGCTCTACCGCAGATATAGACCCAGCAAACTGAAGGAGGAGGACGATTGGGCCAACATCGAACAACTTGTGATTCCCACCAGCCTGCGGCCCACTATTCTACACCTGGCCCACGGAGCATTCTCCCACTACGGCTTCAACAAGACTTACCATGGAATTCGTCAAGACTACTACTGGCCAGGTATGGTAAATAACGTCAAACAGTACGTAAAACAGTGTCATACATGTCAGATGGCAGGCAAACCGAACATCTCCATTCCCAGAGCGCCACTGATTCCCATACAGGTGCCTGCGGAACCTTTCCACAGACTCATAATAGACTGTGTTGGTCCTTTACCTCGGACCAGTTCAGGTAACGCCTACATCCTAACCATCCTGTGTCCTACCACCAGATTTCCCATAGCAGTTCCAGTGAAGAACATCACGGCTGCTACGGTTATAAAACATCTATTGAAGATCTTCACTCAATACGGATTTCCCAGGGAGATTCAAAGCGACTGTGGTACCAACTTCACCAGTGACCTCTTCAAAAGGACACTGGAGGAGTTCAACATCAAACAGGTATTGTCCAGCCCCTATCATCCTGCTTCACAGGGTTCTCTTGAACGTAGTCATCAGACTATCAAAGCACTCTTGAAAAAGTTTTGTAGTGAAACCTCGAAGGATTGGGATAAGCAGATTGACCTAATAATGTGTATTTTCAGAAGTCTCCCCAATGAGTCCCTAGGAGTATCTCCTTATGAGATGCTCTACGGCCGTAAGTGCCGTACTCCCCTTAAGGCTCTCAAAGACTCTCTCAGAGATGCCACCTTCAGTGAGCATCAGAATGTGCCCCAGTTTCTTCAAAACCTTCAACACATTCTAGAGAGAGTCCACCGCTTTGCCCATGATAATCTATTGAAAGCCCAGGAGAGAATGAAGACTCATTACGACCAGACCAGCAAAGTAAGAAAATTTAAGCCGGGAGACTTCGTCCTTGCCTATTTCCCTATCCCAGGTTCACCTTTACAAAACAGGTTTTCAGGACCCTACCGCGTCAAAGAGTGCAGGAATAATAACAACTACGTAATAGAGACTCCAGATAGGCGGCGGAAGACCCAGCTGTGCCACGTCAACCTCCTGAAGCAATATAATGGTACTCCTCCCACTGTCCTGACTAATTGTTCTACCTTCACAGAACCCTACATCCACAGTGAGACCATCCCAGCTTCTCCTCCCGAAAGCACTGACAAGGAGTCAGCGCTTTCTAATTCCGAAATCCTTAATGATCTTCCCAAATGCTTTCAGGATAATAATCGTGCTCCTTTGCCCTCTTCTAATTCCACTCTCACCTCGTCAGATAAGCCCTTCATCCTCCATGTCGACGCCAATGGTACCGACGTTGGTGGTGTCGTGATGCAGCAACGAGGCGAGAAGAATACACCTGTCAGCGACTACTGCTACAAGGATCTACGGAACAATTGGCAAGGAGCTACTCTTCCTCATCCTGAAGCTTCAGCACTTCACTCCACACCTGAAAAGTGCTCGGTCCACCATCAATACGGACCACACCACCCTACACCTCCTGCAGCACGCCCACTTCTCATCTCAACGTCTTCTACTATGGGCTTGCTACCTGCAGAAATTCAACCTGGAGACACGCTATACCAAGAGTCTGACAACATCTTAGCCCATGATCTCTCCAGAGTTTATGAAGTAGAAGCAACTCCATCTAATACTCCACCACATAACGACGTACTTCTTCCAGAACCGCAGGCTTCGGGGGAGAGTTGTGACGATAATCTCCTTCAAGAGATTGAGCCTGCTCTTCCCTCCACAATTACGTCGTTGAAATTATATAAAACCACTAGGGAAGAAATGTCCAACAACGACAACAACACCAGCAAGGTTTGCCAGCGAGCAAAACGTATGCAGCCAGAGACACCTGTTCAGACTCAAACCGCCAAACTACCTGTTGATCGCTACCGGCTCCGCTGATTGGTCGCCGGCCGGGCTGCAACTGCACTTGCCCCCCCCATACTACTTGATGTCTGGGGTCGCCACGACCTCAGACCTCAGAATATTCTGTGCTTTCGCAGTTACCACTCCTCCTGGCTAGACGTTAGCGTATACTGAGAGAGGTGGTAGCTTAAAGCCAATATTCCAGCACCTTACCTTTATTTTTGTATTGCACTTCTTGTTATTTTGTCTTAACGTAACTTTTCATTGTGTCATTTAATTATTCTTATTATTTTGATTGATTGATTTTATTATACAAATTTGTTTGTCCATTTTTTCATGTTTTGATTTATTTAACGTAATTAAAATTTCATTGTTAAAGTTTACTTGTGTTTTGTGTGTCTTCTCCTTACCTTACCACAGACGAAGTTCCAGTTTTTCTATTTTTTTTTATAACTATGTGACGAGGCCATACCCCTAGCCTTAGACAGCCGAACACCAACGCGTTACCGTCACAATATATATATATATATATATATATATATATATATATATATATATATATATATATATATATATATATATATATATATATATATATATATATATATATATATATATATATGAAACAGGAAATTCCTGTTTCCATTTTCGTCCGTGGTATATATATATATATATATATATATATATATATATATATATATATATATATATATATATATATATATATATATATAAATATATATATATATATATATATATATATATATATATATATATATATATATATATATATATATATATTCCACGGACGAAAATTGAAACAGGAATTTCCTTAAGTACTTTCGAATATAAGTTCCTATACAGGAACTTCTTTTCCACAGCTCATAAAACGGAGAAAAGGGTTCTGTAAGATATATTTAATAGAAACGTTATCCCTACAGACAAAAATCAGAAGATACAACTGACGATTTACTATAAAACCAAGAAAATGGCCAACCTACTCATGACAAACTCTCCAGACACAAAGCAGAACGCTCTAAAAGAGACCAATGTCGTCTATGCCTTCAAATGCCCACTTGGGGACTGTAAGCCTCAAAGAACTCAGTAT